>NC_090725.1:298310482-298315482 GCF_036898095.1 Palaemon carinicauda | reverse complement strand
TATTCTCGCCATAGTTATTATTATTATTATTATTATTATTATTATTATTTCTTGTTAAGCTACAACCCTTTTTGGAAAAGTAGGATGCTATAAGCCCGATAGCTCTAACAGGAAAAATAGCACATTAAGGAAAAGAAATAATCTATATAGGCTATAAGAAGTAATTAATAACAATATAAAATATCCTAAGATCATATATATATATATATATATATATATATATATATATATATATATATATATATATATATATGATAATCTACATAAGGAAAATTGAAAGATGTCTATATGTAGAAATGCTCTACAGTTTTGTCCGCCATTGGACCTCTTCTTGGAGCGTTTATTACGCAAAGAAATGATATACATGTTTGTACATACAAAAAAGGCTTCAAATCGTAAAAAAAAAAGAAAACGAAATGATAAAAATGTCCTTTTGCTACCTAACAGGCAAAAGTCACTTAACATGAGGATAAAACATTGCTCAAGTATATTTCATGCCTTTTCCATCAGTGTTTGGACAACAGCATGAGATAACCTTTTGTTTAAAGGCTTTAAAGGCTGCTCATGAATGGCAGAGGCAAGGGACAGTGACATTGCTCTATCAAGCAGGACAATGCCCTAGACTCCTAGAGTCTGAACATATATACATATGATCAGCACCTGAGCCAACCTGGGAGGGCCAGGCAATGGCTGCTGACGACTCAGCAGATAGACCTATAGGCTCCCCCAAATCCCCCTTTCTTAGCTCACAAGGATGGTGAGGATGCAGCGACCAAAGGAACGAACGAGTTTGAGCGGGACTCGAACCCCAGTTTGGCGATCACCAGTCAGGGATGTCATCACATCGGCCACCACAACCCTTGTTATAGTGATTCATTATAGATTGTTGAAATTAACTTCTGACTGAATTTATCAGATACAGTAGGTTTGAAGACACTTTAAGAAAGTTGCAATGCCAACTTCATGATACAGTTCATAGGCAAATTCACCTACCTGTGCTAGCTAGCAGATTGTTTTATAAGGAATATTCATACGAAAGTATGAGAGCTCTATTTTCATAGTTTGAATCTGGACTTTCAGACCTTCTTTTGTTTGAGGATACACTTGGGCACGTTATTCTATTGTTTTTTTTATTTCCTCTCCTCACTGTGTTATTTTCCCTGTTGGAGCCCTTGGGGTTCTAGCATCCAGCTTTTCCAACTAGGGATGTTGCTTAACTAGTAATGATAACAATAATAATAATGCAGTCGAACAGGTATTCAGTTTAAGATACTGAAAGTTATAGTTGCCTTTTCTATGTCTTTCATATTAGGATCTCAAGGTCTTCCCAGTTCACATTTTCAAGATTCTCCAGAAGGCTAGGAACATGAATGTCTTGGCTGTTATCATGAAGGGACTCTTGGGGTTTTATCTCCTCGTCAAAATTGTATTCGCTTGCTTATTTGTGTGAGTTTGGAAGTGGGAAAGCTGAATCAGCATTTTCAAAGTATTCTAAATAAATCCATTCTAATGCCCTCTTTCCCATAGGCAGGAATAATGCCATCAATGCACCTAAAGCAGGAGCACTGTAGGCATTACTTGAATGTCTTTGCATTGTCAGGGTAATTCCTATCTGGACCTAGATTTTAACCTCAGACTATACTTCAATTTCCATTTCATTTCGTCCATCTTGGTGTCCAACCATTTGACTTCCTTTCATACAGCAACCACATGAGTTTCCTTCAGTTTTAAAGAGCTATCGAATGGCCTCTTGGGTGCCTGACTTCAATGTCTCCCAGAAAAACCAACAAATTTCCACAGATTTTGTCATGAGGTTTAGGTCAGTAGAATAGGTTTCAGATGTTCAAATATTAGCCTTTGGGGAATTGTATTATGTACAGATTGGCTAGGAACTCTCCAAGGGTACTGCAGTCTTCATAAGCAGTTTTTAAGGTTTAAAGGCCGCTCATGAATGGCAGGGGCCGGGGACAGTGACATTGCCCTATCAAGTAGGACAATGCCTTAGAGACTCACCATATGTACATATGATCAGTTCCCAAGCCCACTTTCCACCCCAGCTAGGACTAAAGAGGGACAGGCAATGGCTGCTGATAACTCAGCAGATAGACCTATAGGCTCCCCCAAACTCTCCATCCTTAGCTCACAAGGATGGTGAGGTTACAGCGACCAAAAGGGCTATAAGTTTAAGTGAGACTCGAACCCCAGTCTAGCGATCACATGGCAAGGATGCTACCAGCAGACCACTATTTGTAGATTGGGTTATAATTGTCATTAATATAGCATAGTTTATTATAGGTACCATTAAGTCAGTTCGTCTTGACTTTTTGATTTCATCAACAATATTAATTTTTGGGTTATTTTTATTGATATGTTATAATGTATATATGTTAAATACAGATTTTCACAAGGTTTAGTCATTTATTTCCTATATGCCACATCTGGCTACCATATGAACATAGGATATTTTGTATATACATAATAAAATCATTAGAATAATCTTGTCTTTTCCTTTTTGACAGGAAAAGCGAGCTGTTACAGCTTCAGACGCATGCCATTGGGTGGTGAGTACAGGACAAGTACTATTTTGTTGTGTTTTGTAATAACGCTTAAATTTAGACCTTTAATTGAACAGTTTCTTTTTATTCTTCTTAGTGTAGGTAGTAGTAGAATAGAGAGAGAGAGAGAGAGAGAGAGAGAGAGAGAGAGAGAGAGAAGTACCATTTGCAAGAAGATGATAAGGTTTGAAGTAAAGACAAGATGGTTTAATTTATTAAAAAGGCATATGTCACTTCAAACAGACATAAGAAAGCAACCTTATTGTTCCTTATTATAAGGACCATTATAGCTTGGAGGTTGAAACGTACTACACCCGTCTTTTCACGTTTTTTTTTGCTTTATAAATGTCACATCAAACAATCTACTGAAGCTTTGATTCTCTCTCTCTCTCTCTCTCTCTCTCTCTCTCTCTCTCGCTCTTATTTTTACCTAAGCATGACTGAGAACAGTATATTTTTACGGAGAATTTCCAATTAAACATGTTTTTTTAAACAATACTCTCTCTCTCTCTCTCTCTCTCTCTCTCTCTTCCCCCAAGGTATACAGTATTCTTGTTGACATGCTGTCATGAATATGTATCACTAACGCGAGTGATTTCCTTATTTCCTTTCCTCACTGGGCTATTTTTTCCTGTTGGAGCCCTTGGTCATAATTGGTTATAACCCCTTGCTTTTCCAACTAGGGTTGTAGCTTAGCTAATAATAATAATAACAATAATAATAATAATAATAATAATAACGTCCCAATTTACAAGTTGTTGACAAACACTACGTATCAAGACTGCAGTATCCTTGGACAGTTTCTGACCAATCTATACAAAATACACTCCCTAAAAGGAGAATATCCGAACATCTGAAACCTAGTCTACTGACATAAACCTCATGACAAAATCCCTGGAAATTTGTTGGCCTTTCAGGGAGATACTTAAGTCAGGCACTGGTGCCTGGGAGGCCGTTCAATACTTCTGTGAAACTGGAGGAAACTCTGCAGTTGTTGTATGAAATGAAGCCAAATGATTGGACAGCAAGATACAAGAAATGAAATGGAGACTGAAGTATAGTCGGAGGTTAAAATCCAGGTCCAGATAGGGGTTGAAATGACAATGCAAACATTTAAGTAATGCCTACAGTGCTCCTGCTTTAGGTGCATTGATGGCATTGTTCCTCCCTATGGAGAAGGTGGCACTAAAATGGCTTTAATTAGAGTAATTTATAAATGCTGATTCGGCTTTCACCCTTCACAGCTTATACAGATAAGCAAGAGAATACAAGTTTGATGGGGAAGTTAAATCTCGAGTCTCTTCATGATAACAGCCAGGACATTCACGTTCACATCCTTCTGTAGGGACTTAAAAATGTGAGCTGGGAAGACCCTAAGGTACTAGTATAACAGATGTAGAAAAGGCAACTATAACGTTCAGTATCTTATCCAGTTCAGGAGTTTTTGGAATTTATCATAGAGAAACATTAAACAGAATACCTGTTCGACTGCAGGATGCTAAAAGCCCAACGGCTCCAACAAGGAACAAATAGACCAATGAGGAAAGGAAATAAGGAAACAGATAGAATAGCGTGCCTTAGTGTAATCTTAAACAAAACTAGGAAAACAGAGCTAGTTTACATGCAATCTCTCTTACTTTAGTATCAGCATATCTCATAACACAATTACTTGCTAGCAGAGTTTGGAGATTTTGTCTATGAAATTTATGATGAATTTATTATTGCTACTTTCCATAAGTGTCTTCATACCTAATGCATCTGATAAATTCAATCATAAATCAACTTCAACAATCTCTGAAGAGTCAGTACAATCAAAAGTTCTCTAATTCATTGGTCCAAATTCTGATGGCGAGGCTATGAAGCATTCTTGAGCACTGTGTAGTCAGATAGTAACAGAGACATAAAGTAAGTCACCATCAATAAACAGTGAGGTCCTCCCCTATGACATAGCAAATCGTACTTCCATTTCTGTGACCAGCCTCTTATGATATATTGGGCAGATGGGCAATTGAAGCTGAGATATGGCAGAAGAAATGTATAACTCAGGTATGGAGAAAGGGACAAGGGCAGCTTATCAGATTATATTGATATTTGATCTAATCAAGAAGCCAAAGCAATGAGGATAACATTTATCATTAAGTTTAGGTTAACAAAGAAACACTTTATTTCCAGAATACTAAACATGTTGCATCCTGTCTCATTTTTATATCAATTATCCCTTTATATGTCTTGGGTAGTGCCATAGCCTCTGTACCATGGCATTCCACTGTCTCGGATTAGAGTTCTCTTGCTTGAGGGTACACTCGGGTGCACTATTCTATCTAATTTCTCTTCATCTTGTTTTGTTAAAGTTTTTACAGTTTATTTAGGAAATATTTATTCTAATGTTGTGACTGTTCTTAAAATATTCAATTTTTTCTTGTTTCCTTTCCTCACTGGGTTATT
>NC_090725.1:298292982-298307982 GCF_036898095.1 Palaemon carinicauda | reverse complement strand
AGTTCCAAATTGACCTAATGTAGTCAGTTTTCTTATTCGTAAAACTTGTAAATCCAAAAATTCTGTTTCCTTCAGCAAATGTCTTATTAGACCAGAAAAAGGAGAACTATTTAACAGTGTTCTAAACACATAAGTCTTGTTTTAAAGTTTAGATGTGATTAATCATAACATTGTTACTGATCTTGAAATATTTCATGATTCTTTCTTCATTACTTCTCATATAGTTTACTTATTTCCTTTCCTCACTGGGCTGCTTTCCCTGTTGGAACTATTGTACTTATAGCATTCTGCTTATCTAATAATAATAATAATAATAATAATAATAATAATAATAATAATCACCTCCTCATCCTCTTATTGATGCAAAGAGCCTCGGTTATTTTTCGCCAGGTGTCTCTAACTTGAGCTTTTAAATCAATACTTCCCCATTCATCATCCCCTACTTCACGTTTCATAGTCCTCAGCCACGTAGGTCAAGGTCTTCCAACTCTTCTAGTGCCGTGTGGAGCCCAGTTGAAAGTTTAGTGAACTAATCTCTCTTGGAGAGTGCTAAGAGCATGCCTAAACCATCTCCATCTACCCTTCATTATGACCTCATCCACATAGGGCACTCGAGTAATCTCTCTTATAGTTTCATTTCTAATCCTGACCTGCCATTCAACTCCCATTATTCTACTGAGGGCTTTGTTCTCAAATCTACAAAATCTATTGGAGATTGTTCTATTGTCATACCACGACTCACATCCATACAATAACACATATAGTTTATGCTATTCCCTTATTTCCTTTCCTCACTGGGCTGCTTTCCCTGTTAGAACCATTGGACTTATACCATTCTGCTTTTCCAATTAGCGTTGTAGTTTATCTAATAATAATGATGATAATGATAATAATAATAATAATAATAATTTTCCAAGTAAACACGACCGCTTTTCTTAATTTCCCTCTAGTGTCTATTCACACATAATTACTATAAGAAGCGTCCATGCCTGGCTGTCTGTTGGACGTGGATTCGAGACCCATTCAAGTGCAATAGTTTCTTGTAGTGTCTGCAAACTCACCATCCTTCTTGAGGGAAGCCTATAGGACTTTCTGATGAGTTATCAGCAGCCATTGCCTGGCCCTCCCCGGTTCTAGCTTGGGTGGAGAGGGGGCTCCGTCTCTAGGGTAATGTATTGCCCCTTGCCTCTGCCCCTCATGAGTGACATTTAAACATTTACACCTCAATTTCAAAATATATAGATAACTCAAAGTTATTTTGAAGCTCATTGGATGCACACACAAACACACACACATACATATAATATATAGAGATGGCAAAAGAAGCAGGGAAAGGAAGAGAAGACGACGTATTGACGAACTAAGACTGTTTGCTGTCATAGACTGGCATAGAGAGACCATAAACAGACCCAAGTGGAAGCACATGTCTGAGGCCTTTGTTCTGCAGTAGACTAGTAACAGCTGGTTATATATATATATATATATATATATATATATAGTTTTCTAGCGTAGAGCAATAGGCCTACATTATCAATCTTTGACATTGTCCTATTCCTTCCTTCCTTTCTTCCTTCCTTCCTTCCTTCATTCCTTCCTTCCTTCCTTTCTTCTTTCCTTATCTCCTTCGTCTTTAACTCTTTTAGTAAGATATTTAAGACTCTCCTTGACGTAATATTTTTCCACAATTTATAAAAAGTAAAATATGAAAATATCAAAAAAAGTCGAATCAGCTTAAAAACAGCCTTATTCTTATTGTCATTGTTAGGCCTATATGAATTTGGTACAGAGCTTACTATGGTTTGGCGCTCGGTCCGAGGAGGCCAGTCCTCACTGAGTTGCAATATGAAGTTGAAAGAACTTGAAAAGCAACAAGATGGAATTAGAGGTAAACTGGAAAGCTATGTAGTGAAAGTAGCATTTGTGGTTTAGGTATTAAGGAGAGATACTGCAAAGAATCCTTTAAAATGCCTACAGTTAGCCGTCTCAGATGAAATATTGGCACTAGTCTCCTATGAAATGATTGCTAAAACACATAAGAACTCATAGTTGTTGTTTAACTTATTCGGTAAAGGATATATGCTAATTTCCAAAAAGTTGGTCTAGGCCTATGTTGACCTTACGTAGTTTAGGTATGGCTGGAGGAGGTTTGGTTCGGTAAGGTCCTTCATCCTCGCCAGGGCAATATTCTTATCACTTATTTTACGAAAAGGAACATAAAAGTTATTAGTTTTAGATACAATATCTAATAATATCCTCCCTCTATCCCTCCATCATCGGCAACAAACCACCAACACTCCGCCAACGCCACCCTTACTTCAACTTTCCTTATCGTTTATATTATGAAAATGAACATAAACTTAATTACTATTAAATACAAAACATGAATAGAAAACGTATATGACATTTAAGCAAATAAAAAGAATTAAAACCAAATTCTCCTTTTTTTAATTTTCGAATCTATGGGGAAAAAAACTCTCATTTGACTCGATGCAACTAATTGAATCAGGTCATAAATCCGTCAGTCTTGATTAAAGTGTTAAGTGAAGGTGACGTGCGCGGTCGCGGTTCATATAATATCTCGTTTCGTGATGAGATTTTAACCTGCAGCTGTACATAAATGTATAATGTGAGTGTAACATTTGATTTTAATGTGTAATATATCAATTGATATTGTTCTATGGGTATTTCCTCGTATGTGTAGATGTTTTGAACTTCGGGCTTTCGAGGCGGGAAAAGTTTAGCCAGCTAATATAGTTTTACGATGCTCGTTTCAAAATATGAGCTTGCTGTAGTAACATCGAGTGTAATTCATCATTCAATACGTCGTTTGGTTAATTATTTATCAGTGAATAATCTCCGGGAAAGAGTAATTTCATCTATTTTATCATAGGGGAGTTCTAACGCCCATACGAGATTACCATGACAACGTTAGGTGCGGGTGGGCATAAGTCTAGACTTATAGTGTACAGCGGGCTGGTTTTATCTACGTAAATATTCACATGTTTCCCTTTATAAATGAGTAAATAAACAAATAAACAGTGTACATACTAATATACTTAGTTAAACGATAACATCTGAAGCTTATTTTCTCAAAAATACGAACGTATATCTTCAGATTTCAAAATAAATTACGTAAAAGTATCGGCAATTTAATGTGATTTCTTCAATGTTTTCGATACTTGTTACTGAACTTGTGGCTTTAATGCCTTCCTTAAGTTACACATGCACACACACACACGCACACAGAGAGAGAGAGAGAGAGAGAGAGAGAGAGAGAGAGAGAGTTCAAGCTGGCTACATTACGAGTTATCACACACACACACACACACACACACACACAGAGAGAGAGAGTTCAAGCTGGCTACATTACGAGTTATCACACACACACACACACACACAGAGTTCAAGCTGGCTACATTACGAGTTATCACACACACACACACACACACACAGAGAGAGAGAGAGAGAGAGAGAGAGTTCAAGCTGGCTAGGCCTACATTATGAGTTGGTACCATAACTCGTAATGTAGCCAGCTTGAGTTATCACACACACACAGAGAGAGAGAGAGAGAGAGAGAGAGAGAGAGAGAGTTCAAGCTGGCTACATTACGAGTTATCACACACACACACACACAGAGAGAGAGAGAGAGAGAGAGAGAGAGAGAGAGAGTTCAAGCTGGCTAGGCCTACATTATGAGTTGGTACCATAACTCGTAATGTAGCCAGCTTGAGTTATCACACACACAGAGAGAGAGAGAGAGAGAGTTCAAGCTGGCTACATTACGAGTTATCACACACACACACACACACACACACAGAGTTCAAGCTGGCTACATTACGAGTTATCACACACACACACACACACACACACAGAGAGAGAGAGAGAGAGAGAGAGAGAGTTCAAGCTGGCTAGGCCTACATTATGAGTTGGTACCATAACTCGTAATGTAGCCAGCTTGAGTTATCACACAGAGAGAGAGAGAGAGAGAGAGAGAGAGTTCAAGCTGGCTACATTACGAGTTATCACACACACACACACACACACACACAGAGAGAGAGAGAGAGTTGGTACCATAACTCGTAATGTAGCCAGCTTGAAGTACCAGCTCGTAATGTAGCCAGCTTGAACTCTCTCTCTTTACGAGCTGGTACTTCAAGCTGGCTACATTACGAGTTATGGTACCAACTCGTAATGTAGGCCTAGCCAGCTTGAACTCTCTCTCTCTCTCTCTCTCTCTCTCTGTGTGTGTGTGTGTGTGTGTGTGTGTGTACCTTAAGGAAGGCATTAAAGCCATAAGTTCAGTAACAAGTATCGAAAACATTGAAGAAATCACATCAAATTGCTAATACTTTCACGTAATTTATTTTGAAATCTGAAGATATACGTTCGTATTTTTGAGAAAATAAGCTTCAGATGTTATCGCTTAACTAAGTATATTAGTATGTACACTGTTTATTTGTTTATTTATTCATTTATAAAGTAAAACATGTGAATATTTACGTAGATAAAACCAGCCCGCTGTACACTATAGGTCTAGGCTTATGCCCACCCGCACCTAACGTTGTCATGGTAATCTCGTATGGGCGTTAGATCTCCCCTATGATAAAATAGATGAAATTACTCTTTCCCGGAGATTATTCACTGATAAATAATTAACCAAACGACGTATTGAATGATG
The DNA here is from genome assembly GCF_036898095.1 of Palaemon carinicauda. NCBI lineage: Eukaryota > Metazoa > Arthropoda > Malacostraca > Decapoda > Palaemonidae > Palaemon > Palaemon carinicauda. Next base: position 298,303,304 of record NC_090725.1, on the reverse strand, counting down.
AATTAGACTCGATGTAGGCCAACGTTTTCGGTGCGTGAAATACAATTCGTGTTATCTTAAGTTTAGACATCGTCACAGACTTTCAATTCATGTTTGAGTGTTCAAGGTAGATATATTGATTGTTAGCTTTACGCTATCGTCTACTACAGCTGTCAATAATAATAATAATAATAATAATAATAATAATAATAGTAATAATAATAATGTTTATTGGACAAAAATATCTGCATAAAAAGATTTCCAATGGATATATATATATATATATACACACGCACACACACACACACATATATATATATATATATATATCCCTTTCTGAGTGGGGATGTCTTAAGGTTGTGATGTGCTTTGTTTATTGCCATGATCAGGTATACTGTACTAGTCAGGGCCACCTATACTAGGTTGGTTTCCTGTGAGTGATCATAATAAAATCTTCCACCATCACCAATCCAGTGGCAAGCATGGTGGTCAAAACTGGCCAACCCCCAGACAGGAATAAGGACTTGTCTGATGCTTTTGTCCTGCAGTGGACTAGAAACGGTTGCATTTGTTAATTGTTGATCTATATATATATATATATATATATATGAGTCATTCGAAGATTTTGTCCGTATTCAAATAGCTAGGCATCATTACAGTAGACTTGTAGACTATGCAGAATGCAAAACGTATGTGTGTTTCTTGCAAGCCAATGAATTGTCTAACAATGTTATTTGTGTCAGAAACTAACTGTATTCCTATCTATTTTCAGGGGGTCAAAGGGTTAAAGGACAGTACGGGACAGTGACCTTGCCCTATCATATATACAGGAGGGCCAAGCAATAGCTACTGATGGCTCAGCAGATAGAACTATACGATAGGTATGTAGTGTCAATCTATTAATCTATCTTAAGGTAACACTTCCTTCCTTTAATTGATATTGTTCTTTTTATCAAAATTTATGTTTGTGTATGGGTGTGCATGTGGATATGTATAAGCAAATAGTCAGTCAGTTTTCCTCTGCAGAATCTCCAAATTACTTTGAAATCTTCAAATATTTTCATTTATCTTCTATTTTTAAATATCAATACAAAAATTGTATTAGAAAACCAACGCAATAGATACTTTCCTTTTTAGAAAAAAGGGATTACACACACACACACACACACACATATATATATATATATATATATGTAAAGATATGAAAAACACGTAAAAATGTGCAAAATTTATCATATATATATATATATATATATATGTGTGGATGAAAATCAACATAATATCATGTTCAATAGAATTAAATTTCTACCTCCTACTTGGGATCGAACCCTAGCCCCTTCAAATGAAAGGCCAGGTCTCTCTGCTGGCATGGTTGGAAGCGACCCGACCTTTCATTTGAAGGGACTAGGGTTCGATCCCAAGTATGAGGTAGAAATTTATTTATATATATAAATAAATATATATATTTAATGTATATACATACATACATACATACATATATACATACATACATACATTCATATATATATATATATATATAATGATTAGACATCGACATGTAAAATTGAAGACAGCTTCTCTCTCTCTCTCTCTCTCTCTCTCTCTCTCTCTCTCTTAAAATTACGTTTTTAAGTGTATGCTTTTAAGTATTTTACGTATCTTAACTGCGTAATTTGCGTTAATTGTCAAATCCACATTATCGAAGCACTTGAAAAGCATGCGTATATGAGGGAGGGGTCATTTCAGTTGTTTTGTTAACCAATTGCGTAGGGGTTGTGGTGGTCGATGTGGTAACGTCCCTGACTGGCGAACGCCAGACTGGGGTTCGAGACCCGCTCAAAATCGTTAGTTCCTTTGGTCGCTGCAACCATACCATCCTTATGAGCTAAGGATGGTAGGTTTGGGGGAGCCTATGGGTCTATCTGTTGAGTCATCAGTAGCCATTGCCTGGCCCTCCTCGGTCCTAGCTTGGGTGGAGAGGGGGCTTTGGGTCTGATAAATGTATATATGGTCAGTCTCTAGGGCATTGTCCTGCTCGATAGGGTCATGTCACTGTCCCTTGCGTCTGCCATTCGCGAGGAACCTTTAAACCTTTAAACTACATTTATTTCAAGTTTCTCTCTCTCTCTCTCTCTCTCTCTCTCTCTCTCTCTCTCGTGAGGAAAATAATCACTGATATTGTAAGCGTGTCCGTTTGATGTAAAGGAATATATTAGGAAATCTCTCTCTCTCTCTCTCTTTCTCTCTCTCTCTCTCTCTCTCTCTCTCTCTCATGAAACATTTCCACTAGAACCTGACGGCTAGAACCTGCGCCAAGTGATAAATACGTAAACTGCAATTGAAAAGTGTTCGCCAGATTCTAAACAGTTGGCATTAATTGGTGTGTATGCACGCAGTATCTATTCCAATCAACTTTGATACATATTGCATTTGTTAATGACTGTAATGAGTCGCTCAAATGTGCAATGAAGTGTAAACGCTGTTACGTCGTAGACAGCTGTGGGTGGTTCCTTTGGCAGGGTGGGGGGGGGGGACTGCTACCCTTGCTTGTGTGTGTGTGTGAAGGGGAATGGGGTGCGTGTGTTCTCAAGACGACATAAGTTAGGATTTATATATATATATATATATATATATAGAGAGAGAGAGAGAGAGAGAGAGAGAGAGAGAGATTGTCAGTAATTAATGGTTATAAAAAAATTTCTTGGTAAACCAAATTTCGGTTTCTGTATTCTTAATGAATGCTTCCGAGTGCTCGCTCTAGTCAATGATTTTATTTCCTTCATGACTCTTCATCTCTGAAAGTGGAGATATTTATATTTGGTTGTAGAAAGCCTCTAAGTGCTTCGATGTTCTGTGGATTTAACAAACACGCAATATACGCTGAACACTTTTGTCTTTATGCAAAGTGAGTAGGAATTTCAGATTTGGAAACTAACTCTCTCTCTCTCTCACTCTCTCTCTCCCACTCACTCCCTCACTCACTCCCACTGCCACTCACTCTCTCTCCCTCCCACTCCCACACTCACTCCCACTCCCACTCCCACACTCACTCCCACTCCCACTCATCCCCCTCTCACTCCCACTCATCCTGCTCTCACTCCCACTCCCACTCACTACCACTCCCACTCACTCCCACTCTCACTCCCACTCCCACTCACTCCCACTCCCACTCTCACTCACTCCCACTCGCACTCTCACTCTCACTCCCTCCCTCTCACTACCACTCTCATTCCCACACTATCCCACTCACTCACTCCCACTCCCATTCTCTCCAACTCTCACTCACTCCCACTCCCATTCACTCACTCCCACTCACTCTCCCACTCCCACTCACTCACTCACTCCCACTCACTCTCCCACTCTCACTCATTCTCTCATTCACTCCCACTCCCATTCTCTCCAACTCTCAATCACTCCACTCCCATTCACTCACTCCCACTCACTCTCCCACTCCCACTCACTCACTCACTCCCACTCACTCTCCCACTCTCACTCATTCTCTCATTCACTCCCACTCCCATTCTCTCCAACTCTCAATCACTCCCACTCCCATTCACTCACTCCCACTCACTCTCACCACTCCCACTCACTCACTCACTCCCACTCACTCTCCCACTCTCACTCATTCTCTCATTCACTCCCACTCCCATTCTCTCCAACTCTCAATCACTCCCACTCCCACTCCCATTCACTCACTCCCACTCCCATTCACTCACTCCCACTCACTCTCACTCTCTCCCTCTCCCATTCACTCACTCCCACTCACTCACTCACTCCCAATCACTCTCACTCTCTCCCACTCCCACTCCCACTCTCACTCACTCCCACTCACTCACTCACTCCCACTCCCACTCTCACTCACTCACACTTACTCTCTCATTCACTCCCACTCCCCATTCTCTCCCACTCTCTCCCACTGCCACTCCCCACTGCCACTCACTCACTTTCCCTCTCACTCTCACTCTCTCCCACTCCCACTCTCACGCCCACTCCCACTCATTCACTTTCCCTTTCACTCCCACTCCCACTCACTCGCTTTCCCTCTTACTCTGACTCCCACTCTCACTCACTCCCACTCACTCCCACTCTCTCTCTCTCTCTCTCTCTCTCTCTAAATGCAACACTACGCACTACAAACCTTTCAAGATCAGTTTGTCGTACTCAATACGCACTTATGTATTCTGCGTCTTACTGCGTCATTTATGTTAATTGTCAAATCCACATTACATTAACACTTCGGAAGTTATTTTGCGTCTTACTGCGTCATTACCTCCACCAACGATGTTGGAAGGAGGCTATGTTTTCCGTTGTGTGCGCGCGCTTGTGTTAGTGTGTTTGTTTGTTTGTGAACAGCTTTTTGACCACAATTTTAATCGTTTAGTAATGAAACTTGCAAAGATTAACTTTGTAAAAAACTGGAAATGATTAAATTTTGGAAGGTCAAGGTCAAAGGTCAAGTAAAATATCCAATTCACGTAATCAGCCATAAGTTTGGACATCGTTATCACTGAGACTTCAAACTTAATAATATTTAAGTGGATGAAAATCCACGTCTTTTACAATTATGTATTGAAAACAATAGCTTGGGTCCTTCATGATAGAGAAAACTATAATTATTAAGCCACTGTTTAACCATTAGGTGTGAGGTCCTTTAAATATTTCACTTTCGCTTTGAAGGATACTGCTTTTATGGTCCTATACAGAAGGAGAATCCTATTCTCCACTGAGACGAAAGGCAGAAAAGACTAAAAACTGGAATGGTTCCAGACATTTACTATTCTAAAAACGGATATAAAGACGTGAAGGAGTGATATTACGGTCACCAACCTCTCTCTCTCTCTCTCTCTCTCTCTCTCTCTCTATCTCTCTCTCTCTCTCTCTCTCTCTCTGTCTCTCTCTTTTACGGTCGCCAATATTTTACCTAAACATGGCTGAGAACAGTATATTTTTACGGAGAATTTCCGATTAAACACGGTTTATTAAACAATACAATCTCTCTCTCTCTCTCTCTCTCTCTCTCTCTCTCTCTCTCTCTCTTAAAATTACGTTTTTAAGTGTATGCTTTTATCTATTTTGCGTATCTTAACTGCGTAATTTGTGTTAATTGTCAAATCCTCATTATCGAAGCACTTGAAAAGCATGCGTATATGAGGGAGGGGTCATTTCAGTTGTTTTGTTAACCAATTGCGTAGGGCTGTGGTGGCCGATGTGGTAACGTCCCTGACTGGTGAACGCCAGACTGGGGTTCGAGACCCGCTCAAAATCGTTAGTTCCTTTGGTCGCTGCAACCATACCATCCCTATGAGGTAAGGATGGTGGGTTTGGGGGAGCCTATGGGTCTATCTGCTGAGTCATCAGTAGCCATTGCCTGGCCGCCCTCGGGCCTTGCTTGGGTGGAGAGGGGGCTTTGGGGCTGATAAATGTATACATGGTCAGTCTCTAGGGCATTGTCCTGCTCGATAGGGTCATGTCACTGTCCCTTGCCTCTGCCATTCGTGAGGAGACTTTAAACCTTTAAACATCATATTTATTTCAAGTCTCTCTCTCTCTCTCTCTCTCTCTCTCTCTCTCTCTCTTTCGTAAAGGATATGTTTACTGAAATCTTTGAAAAAATGTACTTCTATTCAGTGCAGAATTTTATTAGTAAATGTGAATTTTTTTTTTTTTTTTGAAAATACCATCGTTAATTAAATTTATTTGAATAAAACAATTTCAATAGTTAAATTGTTCCTTATGCAGTCTATAGACAATGGTAATCACCCCATTATATATGGCATAAGGCTTACCTGAAGGGCTATTGGTACCTTGTCAGTTTTGTGATCTGTCAAGCAAAGGTCGTTCACCCCGGAGTTTCGCTCAAGGTGGGAAGACGGAGAATCTACGCGTCTTCAGTGTTACATGAATTTAATGGTTATTGTCAAATTAATTTTGCAGTGTTATATCCAAAATATTAATAATAACGGGAAATAATTTAGTGATCAAATTACTACACCTTTTATCTGTATTAAAATTGGTTATAACTCGGTTGAGTCCCTTGTCAGGCTGGGAGGAACATAGAGAAGAAAGGTTCTTTTTTTTTCTTTTGTTTGATGTCGGCTATCCCACAAAAATTAGGTTAGTGCCTTGGTATATGTATGTATAATTGGTTTTAAGTAATTCAATTGTGTCTTTATTACAATTAATTCTTCGTTAATATTTATCTGCGAGCTGCGAAATTTCTCGAAGGTGGGATTAAAACTAATTTTTCCTTCAGTGAGGAATTGAGGGTAAAGTTTCAATGTCTAGAGAAGACTTCTGTTTCACCCGTGATAGTTCCATTGTTTATCACCTCGATGACGGAATTGGGAGCCGAAAAAATGTCGGATTTATTACCGCAATATATTAAGAATATATTGCATTATTATTATTACTTGCTAAGCTACAACCTTAGTTGGAAAAGCAGGATGCTGTAAGGTGTGTATTTAGTTGCCACGCCAATCAAATTTGATACTTATAGGGAAATTAAAGTTGCTTATAAATTTCTAGATAGATTTGTGAAAAGTTAGCTCTGATATATTCGAATTTAAACATACAATTAACTAGAGGGCACTCGGTAGAGTGAAGACCTCCGCCACAGCAGCTTATGACTCGACATTTTGACCTTCACCTTTGACCTTAACTTATATTAATTGGCTTGGATTTTCATACACAAATATGAACTAAACTTGAAGTCTCTGTGACAACGATGTCCAAACTTATGGCTGATAACATGAATTGGACATTTTGCTTGACTGTGACCTTTGACCTTCCAAAATGTAATCATTTCCAGTTTTGTACATAACAGTTAATCCCTGCAAGTTTCATTACTCTACAATTAAAACACACACACACACAATCAAACAAACAAACAAACAACAAGGGGTAAAACATAACCTCCTTCCTACTTCGTTGGCCGAGGGAACTATTGCATGGGAAATTTATCGTTCAATTGGTCTTATTTAGATTTGGTGAATTTTCTGGCAAAGGGAGGTCTCTCTCTCTCTCTCTCTCTCTCTCTCTCTCTCTCTGGTAGGAATCTTCAAAATGTCTTCAGAGGCGGAAAAAAGGAGAAATTTTACGCTGATGACGATTTTGTTCTTTTCCAAAGATTTCATTCTTCAATTCTTCATTCTTTTTCACTCCATTTATGGAAATTCTTTCCTATTCTAATAGCTGGTGTAAAAGAGAGAGAGAGAGAGAGAGAGAGAGAGAGAGAGAGAGAGAGCATTCACGTAATATTTCATTTCCGTATATTCGCAGAAAGTAACACTCATCTCTCTCTCTCTCTCTCTCTCTCTCTCTCTTTCTATATATATATATATATATATCACACACACATATATATATATGTATATATATATATATATATATCACACACACACACATATATATATATGTATATATATATATATATATATATATCAATCAGACGTTACTATTCCACTGCAGAACAAAGGCCTCGGACTTTTTTATCCATTCGCATCTGTTTATGGTCTTTCTATGACAATTTATGCCAGCAAATTTTCTTAGTTCGTTAATCCATCGTCTTCTCTTCCTTTCCCTGCTGCTGTTATTCTTTGTCTATCTATTAGATTTAAATCTCGATATATATATATATATATATATATATATATAACGAAATTTACATTTCCGTTCGTTTAGTATTTATCATTGTTTCTTATTCCCCTTCTTTCAATCCCCCATCTTTTCCCGTATCTCAATTCTTTCGCAACAGCAGTAATTTCATTAACGCCCAAACTAGCTGATTGACAGGAAGCCTTCTCCTCCCCCCCCCCTCAGATCGTGGGAACAAGTGAGCCAATTTTCCACGACCGAGCTCAAGCGAAAGAATTGGGATACAGGAAAAGTTAGGGATTGAAAGAAAGGGAATAAAATGAAACAATGATGAATATTGGTCCAAGAGGGAGGAAAGTAGTAAGAATTATAATGTATGTGTGTGTGTGTGTCTGTGATGGTTATTAAATTTGTCTTGGTTCCACATTGCTTTATTATTCAGTCTCGCTTCAGCTACAACTGGTCAATTTAAGTAATAACAAATTAGGTTATGTCAGTATTTAATTTGTCTTAAGGAATTATTTACCTTCAGTTAAAACAGTAACTACTTTCTCTCTCTCTCTCTCTCTCTCTCTCTCTCTCTCCCTTCATACAAATATATATATATATATATATATATATCTTCTTCTTCTTCTTCCCAGCTTTATCCCTATTCGGGGTCGCCGTTTCTAATGAGTCTCTTCCATCTCCCTCTGTCCTGTGTCATTTCCTCCCACACTCCCTTCTCCCTCATATCATCTCTAATGCAATCTCTCCACCTGGTCTTAGGTCTTCCTCTCCTTCGTGTTCCATCCACCTCCACGTCCATCACTTCTCTTGCCATGTGTTGCCCTTCTCTTCTCATCAGGTGGCCATACCATCTTAACCTTGCCTCTTGCACTTTCTTTGATGCCTCAGTGACTTTTACTGTACCCCTAATATGTTCATTTCTAACCCTGTCCTTTTTGGTTACTCCACTCATCCACCTAAGCATCCTCATCTCGGTTACGTTCAACTTTCTACCCTCTGTTTTCTTTTGGGGTGCTGCTTCCAATCCATATGTCATTGCTGGTCTGACCACTGCTTTGTGCACTCTGCCCTTCAATCTTATAGGGACTTTCCTATCACATATGATACCAGACACCCTCCTCCAGTTATTCCAACCACACTGAATCCGGTTGTTAATTTCCTCTTCCATGTTCCCCCCATTGTCGATCACTGAACCAAGGTACTTGAATTTATGAACCCTTTTGATAGTTTCCTCCGCCTAATTTGATTGTTGTTTGCTGATCGCCATCCATCTCGGTTGTCATATACTCTGTCTTCTTCCTGCTTATTCTTAAACCTCTACTCTCCGAGGCATATCTCCATCTTTCTAGTTTCCCCTCCAGTTCTTCCCTTTTCTCGGCTACCAAGACTATATCATCTGCATAGAGCAGACACCATGGTGGCTCCTCCCTGACATCCTCTGTTAACACATCCAAGACGATGTTAAACAGGAGTGGGCTTAGAGCAGATCCCTGATGTAGCCCAACTCCAACTTGGAAATTTTCTGTTCTTCCAACTGTAGATCTGACGCTGGTCTTTACATTTCTATACATCTCCCTGATCATTCTGACATACTTCTCCATCACTCCTCTCTCCCTGAGACATCTCCATATTTCCTGTCGTGGTACTCTGTCATATGCCTTCTCTAGGTCTATAAAGGCCATATGCAAGACCTTTTGCTTCTCTCTGTACTTTTCCATAATTTGTCTCAAAGCAAAAATACCATCCACAGTACTAAGCCCCTTCATGAATCCTAGTTGCTGTCTACCGATGGAAACTTGCTGCCGTAATCTTTCATCCATAATTCTTTCAAATACCTTCAGTGTATGTGACATGAGTTTTATTCCTCGATAATTTTCACAACACTGTATGTCCCCTTTCTCTTTGAATATTGGGATTAATATACTTTCCCTCCATTTTTCGGGTATTGTCTCACTTTCCATAATCTTTTTCATTAACTGCCACAATATGTCAATTCCTTCCTCATCAAGAGCCTTCCAGGCTTCTGCAGGTATGCCATCTGGTCCCACAGCTTTACCATTTTTCATCTTTCCCAGTGCCCCTCTAACCTCAGCTTTTGTTATTTCTGTGACTGGTCCACAATTTGTGTGTCCGTCTCCTCTTAGAAATCTTTCATTTTCTTCATTCAGTAAGGCCTCAAAATATTCTTCCCATCTCTTTATTATGTCTCTCTCATTTCTCAGTATATTTCCATCCTTATCCTTAATCTGTCTTATGTGTGTTATATCCTTGGTATTCTTATTTCTCATGTGTGCTAGTTTAAAGATCTTTCCTTGCCCTTCCTTGGTATCTAGCTCTTTGTAAAGCTGATCATATGCTCTATCCTTAGCAATTGCTACAATTTTCTTTGCTAATTTATTTGCTTCCTTATAGGCCATCCAGTCCTCTTCCATTTGGGTCCCCTCCCACCTTTTCTTTGCTTCTCTCTTTTGCTTTGTTGCATCCTTCACTTCTTCACTGAACCACCACGTTTCCTTATTTTCGAACATCTTACCACTACTCTCACCCAGTATTTCTCTAGCAACCCGCAGTATCATCTCCATCGTTCTATTCCACCATTCATCAACATCCTCAATTTCATGAGTTAGTTCCTCTAATACTTTTTCTTTAAACTGCTTACAAAGTTTATATATATATATATATATATATACAGTATATATATATATATATATATGTATATAAAACGAAAATAAATTACATTA
>NC_090725.1:298284255-298286755 GCF_036898095.1 Palaemon carinicauda | reverse complement strand
TCTATATGAGAAAGTGATTGTACCAACTGTGATGTATGGATCGGAGTTGTGGGGAATGAAAGTGATGGAGAGACAGAAATTGAATGTGTTTGAGATGAAGTGTCTGAGGAGTATGACTGGTGTATCTCGAGTAGATAGGGTCAGGAACGAGGTGGTGAGGGTTAGAAACGGTGTGAGAAATGAGTTAGCGGCTAGAGTGGATATGAATGTGTTGAGGTGGTTTGGCCATGTTGAGAGAATGGAGAATGGCTGTCTGCTAAAGAAGGTGATGAATGCAAGAGTTGATGGGAGAAGTACAAGAGGAAGGCCAAGGTTTGGGTGGATGGATGGTGTGAAGAAAGCTCTGGGTGATAGGAGGATAGATGTAAGAGAGGCAAGAGAGCGTGCTAGAAATAGGAATGAATGGCGAGCGATTGTGACGCAGTTCCGGTAGGCCCTGCTGCTTCCTCCGGTGCCTTAGATGACCGCGGAGGTAGCAGCAGTAGGGGACTCAGCAGTATGAAGCTTCATCTGTGGTGGAAATGTGGGAGGTTGGGCTGTGGCACCCTAGCAGTACCAGCTGAACTCGGCTGAGTCCCTGGTTAGGCTGGAGGAACATAGAGAGTAGAGGTCCCCTTTTTTGTTTTGTTCTTGTTGATGTCGGCTACCCCCCAAAATTGGGGGAAGTGCCTTTGGTATATGGATGTATGGATATATATATATATATATATATATATATATATATATATATATATATATATATATATATATATATATATATATATATACAGTATATATACAAATATATAATTTATATATATATATATATATATATATATATATATATATATATATATATATATATATGTATATATATATATATATATATATATATATATATATATATATATATATATATATATATATATATATATATATATAGACATTATGTACAATATATATATATATATATATATATATATATATATATATATATATATATATGTATATATATACATATATTATATATATATGCATATATATATATATATATATATATATATATATATATATATATATATATATATATATATATATATATATATATATATATATATATATACTTCAATTGAGAATCTATTTCTCTACCCATCTTATTCCATAACTTAACTAACCATCAAGCCAAACGAAATATAAAATAGAAATAAAAATATCAAAATATTCAATTTTCTATCCAACTCTCATTCTGGTTCTCTATCAGCAAATAATTCCATTTTCGATGCCCTAGCTTCACTGTTTCGGGTACAAGGGAATACGTGTTTCGTTTACCGGGCAAACAGTTTCTGTAAATAAAACCATTGAAAAGAAATATGTAAGAGAAAAGGGAGAGAGAAAAATCGCGAGCAAAAATTGGCTCAAGTTACATGCTGGTGAGAGCTGGTAATTGTATATGTGGAAATTGGTGCAGATATGGGAAGGTGGAATGGAAAAAGAATAGAATATATGCTTGGAGATATGTATGTATGTGTGTGTGTATATATATATATATATATATATATATATATATATATATATATATATATATATATATGTATGTATGTATGTATATATGTATGTGTATAAAAAAATCTATATAATATATATACATATATATATATATATATATATATATATATATATATATATATGCATATATATACATATATATACATATATATATGTATATATATGTATATATATATATATATATATATATATATATATATATATATATATATATATATATATATATATATATATATATATATATATATATATATATATATATATATATATGTATACATATACATATCTATATATATATATATTTATACATTTATATATATGTATATATTTATGCATTTATATATATGTATATATATATATATATATATATATATATATATATATATATATATATATATATATATATATATATATATATATATATATCGGACAGCTAGATTAGCGTCAGGTTCGGATTTCCTTTTATGGCCTCTCGTGGCATGGTTGGTTTCGACCTGGCCTTTCATTAGAAGGGGCTAGCATTCGATCCCAAGTATGAGGTAGAAATTTATTTCTATTTGAACACAATGTTGTGTTGATATTTATCCATATTGACTCATTAGGGGTAATTTGAATGAATTACTACCAATTGTGTCACGTGGTGGGCCGGGGAAATCGGGTAAAACTCGCTGGTAAGAGACTGATGTCTGGCCAGGTAAATCCTCGGACAGCTAGATTAGCGTCAGGTTCGGATTTCCTTTTATGGCCTCTCGTGGCATGGTTGGTTTCGACCTGGCCTTTCATTAGAAGGGGCTAGCATTCGATCCCAAGTATGAGGTAGAAATTTATTTCTATTTGAACACAATGTTGTGTTGATATTTATCCATATTGACTCATTAGGGGTAATTTGAATGAATTACTACCAATTGTGTCACGTGGTGGGCCGGGGAAATCGGGTAAAACTCGCTGGTAAGAG
>NC_090725.1:298259255-298269255 GCF_036898095.1 Palaemon carinicauda | reverse complement strand
AAAACAGTGCTCCTAATGAGTGGAAGAATTCCGCTCGTGTGAAAACAGTGCTCCTAACGAGTGGAAGAATTCTGCTCGTGTGAAAACAGTGCTCCTAACGAGTGGAAATAATCACACGAGGAAAAATTTTGCTCATGTGAAGAAATGGCTCTTAAAGAATGGAAATATTTCCATACGGAAAAATTCCGCTCGTGTGAAAACAGTGCTCCTAATGAGTGGAAATAATCACATGAGGAAAAATTTTGCTCATGTGAAGAAATGGCTCTTAAAGAGTGGAAATATTTCCGTACGGAAAAATTCCGCTCGTGTGAAAACAGTGCTCCTAACGAGTGGAAATAATCACATGAGGAAAAATTTCGCTCGTGAAGAAATGGCTCTTAAAGAGTGGAAATATTTCCGTACAGAAATATTCCGCTCGTCTGAGGAAATGGTTCCTAATGAGTGGATAATTTCCGTATGGAAAGATTCCACTCGTGTGAAGAAATGGCTCCTAACCAGCGGAAATATTTCTGTACAGAAAAATTCCGCTCGTCTGAGGAAATGGCTCCTAACGAGCGGATAATTTCCGTACGAAAAAATTTCTCTCTTGTGATGACATGGGTCATATCAAGCGAAAATATTTCCATACGTAAAATTTCCGCTCGTGTGGAGGCATAGCTCCTAACGAGCGGAAATATTTAGATACGGAACAACTCCGCTCATGTGAAGAAATGGCTCCAAATGAGTAGAAATATTTCCGCACGGAAAAATTCCGTTCGTGTGAAGCAAGCAAAAATCATACCCTTTTGTAAATCACAAAACTAGCTCCATAATATCGTATTTCAGACTAAGATAAACAACATTTTCCCCATAATATAATTTATCTAACAAGTGATAAGAAAGTTTACGCATCTCCCAACGAACTACGTTAACCCCTAAATAAAGAATTTAACCGATTATGCCATAGTTAAAGGAGATTTTATATCTACTATTGCTTCTTAATATTAGGTTTCTGACCAAAATGAACATTTTCTCCATAAATAAAATAGATTTTACGCGTTATAAGAAAGTTTACGCAGGTCCCAACGAACTACATTCACACTTGAATAAAGAATCTAACAGATATATACTATGCATTACATGAATTTTTACATATTTTTTTTTTCTGACATTAAATGATGGAATATATCTTATTTTCTACTTCTGGGATAATATATTCGTGATAGGTTGCTGTGTCCTGATTGGTAACGTCTCTCTCTGGCATTTGCCAGTCGGGGGTTCGAGTCCCGCTCAGACTCGTTAGTACCATTAGTGTCTACAACCTTACCATCCTTGTGAGCTGAGGTTGGGGTATTTTGGGGAGCCTATAGGTCTATCTGCTGAGTCACCAGTAGCCACTGCCTGGCCCTCCCTGGTCCTAGCTTGGGTAGAGAAGAGGCTTGGGCGCTGATCATGTATTATATGGTCAGTCTCTAGGGCATTGTCCTGATTGCTAGGGCAATGTCACTGTCCCTTGCCTCTGCCATTCATGAGCGACCTTTAAAACCTTTAAACCTTTAAACATCAAGAGGATTATGAATCCAAAAATTCTGTTAGATAAAAAGGAAAATAAATCTATGTAATGGCCATTTATCTTTCTTAGAAACACTTTTAGAACTTAAAGTTTATAGAACGTTGATAATCCCATTTTCCTGTCCTTCACAAATTTTTCTTTTTTTTTTATTGTTTTCCTTCTTCATTGTTGTATATTCATTTTTAAGGAATTATATTTGTTTCAAAGTCTTATGTACATGATTAGTTATTACTCCCCAAAAATTGTATACACACACACACACACACACACACACACACACATATATATATATATATATATATATATATATATATATATATATATATATATATATATATATATATATATATATATATATGTATATATATACAGACACACATATATATATATATATATATATATATATATATATATATATATATATATATATATATATATAATATATATATATATATATATATATACATATATATATGTATATATATATATATATATATATATATATATATATATATATATATATATATATATGTTAGTTTTATACATATAAATATATTTATCCATGACGAAATCTAACCAAGGCCCTTTGCGTCAATAGGCGGAGGTATAATGATGACGATATTTATACATATACAAATGTAAATATATACATATATATATATATGTACTGTATATATATATATATATATATATATATATATATATATATATATATATATATATATATATATATGAATTAGTATGAATATACATATATCACATATGTATATGCAATATATATATTTTTTGCACATTTTTCATATCCAAATAAGCCCTTAATATATGGCTTTTCTCTATACATCGCGAACAGAGACCCAATGGGTAAACACTCGAAGATAATTGCTTCTGATCGTTCGGGGAATCGAACCCTGGCCCGAAAAACTGGGACGACAGTGACATACCATATAGCCACAAATATTTTGGATCATGAACGCCATTATCTGGTTTCTCTTAGTCCTACCTCAGGTAAAGATGGGGCTTGGGTACTATATTAGAAGTGCAATGACTTTCAAATATCTAATCATTATTATTATTATTATTATTATTAATATTATTATTATTATTATTATTATTATTAATATTATTATCATTATTATTATTATTATTATTATTCTATTATTATTGTTGTTGTTAAATAAAGATATCTTTCAAGGAAAACATTCCCTAAGAAATCGTTTACAGAAGAATCCCTTGAAGACTTTCCCTTCAAAGAAAAAGAAAAATAAACCAACTAGATCGGGATCTTATCCTGAGGCCAAAGTGACCTCCATCTTTGTGGGTGACCCTTCACATGGGGTCAAAGTGGTCCCCGGTCCCCTTTAGAAGTGTGCCAAAGATGTGAACGAAAATAGAACCAATTTATCTTAGATGTTTTTTATCAAGAAAGTCTTTTTCATTTTTGTCTTACTGTAGAGTTTTGTAATTATGAATGTTAGCAGATTTTTTCTCTCTATGGATAGTTAGTGGTTTCAGTTCATTTCAAGTGGCCCACAGAAAATCATTTCCGATTTTGCTGTCAAATGTTTTCAGTTCGTCTAATGGCCTCGTCTAATGACCTCCTTGGACCTATCTACCATATAAGATCAGATATATTCATGACCTAACTATTTCTAAGCCTTCCTATGTCATTAAACCCTAAATGAAATGATAAACCAAAGGGAATAGAATTACCTTGCCTCTGCAGTTTTTGTATACATTTAAGGAGTTTGAGCTATTGAAAACCCTTCCAGGTATAACTCGGGAACATAAGTGGTGTGCTCCCTTTTAAAACTGTCGTCTTTGATACAGACGTAAACATCCCTTCTTTACTTGAAACGAGATTGCTCTGTCACTCACTGTCCAACGGAAAAAAGCAACCCTTTTGGATGAAAGGTGTGTTTTGACAGTTAGCAGAGTAATAAGAAACTTGATCTTCCTTATTCCTGTTATCCTAAAGCTAAACTAAATTAAAGGTCTCTTGATGTACCTTAATGGCATTTTTCTGTTTATAAAAGACTGTAAATTTCTTAGCTCTTAACTTATCTGTTATTTACCAAAAGTTAGCAAGATGGAGTTCTTTTAGCACCTGTTGGAGAATTGATAATGTTAACTCCTTATTAATGTAAACGTTTTTGTGGTAGCTCAAGTCCAGCTGATTACCCCCCAAATTCCATAACTTTCATATCATCTAAAGCTTTAAATGTTTTTTTGGCAAAAACTTCTAAATAGGGTGGGTTTTTTCTTAGCCTCATCATTATTGACTTTTTAAGTAATAGATAGCAAAGAGTTGTTGTTGATGGGTACCACAGTCAGTATATGAATTGTACATTCCTCAGGGTAGGGATCTTGGTCCATTACTTTTCATACTATATATGCATGTCTTGTGGTTTGGCCTAGAAAATAAGCTCGTTGCATATGCAGATGATGCTACTCCTCTTTGCGCCAATTCCATCTCATGAAGAAAGATCTTGGTTTGCTGAATCCCTTAATAGAGATTTCACTAAAATTAGTGCATGGTTGTAAAATATAGTGCACCAGGCTTAACCATAACAAAACTCAAAGTATGATTGTAAGTAAGTCGAGGACACTAGCTCCTCAACTTTGGGGTCTATGCATTGATAATGATAATGTTTCTTTAACTTTGTAGGACTCTTCGAATTTTAAGTGTTAATCTTGATAGAAAATTTACTTTAAAGAAACACATTTGGTTTAAACAATTCTTCATTTGCACAAAATATTGTTTAGAATTTGCTATAAAATATGCTTATTGTTAAAGTTGTTATTATAATTAGTGCAGAATCATAAACTTTATGTATAATGTTCCTGAAAATTAAGAAATATAGAATTGTAAAACCATTTTCAATTTTATCGTTTACATTAAAAACATATTTATTACTAGAAATGATTTATCTTCTACATGATAGATCAATTCATTAATTAATAGAAACTGAATAATATGTGTTGTACTCTCATCATAGACAGCATCCGGCTTTTCATATTTAGTTAAAAGAAGAAAGAACAACTTCTTCATGTTATTTTTATGAAACTAAATCTCTCTCTCTCTCTCTCTCTCTCTCTCTCTCTCTCTCTCTCTCTCTCTCCTCTCTTTATCATGTTACTTTTATAAAATCTCTCTCTCTCTCTTTATCATGTTACTTTTATAAAATCTCTCTCTCCTCTCTCTCTCTCTCTCTCTCTCTCTCTCTCTCCTCTCTCTCCTCTCTCTCTCTCTCTCTTTATTCATGTTATTTTTATAAAATCTCTCTCTCTCCTCTCTCTCTCTCTCTCTCTCTCTCTCTCTCTCTCTCTCTCTCTCTCTCTCTCTCTCTCGTGTACTTTTTATAACCTAAATCTCTCTCTCTCTCTCCTCTCTCTCTCTCTCTCTCTCTCTCTCTCTCTCTCTCTCTCTCTCTCTCTCTCTCTCTCTCTTTTCATCATGTTACTTTAAATAAACTAAATCTCTCTCTATCTCTCTCTCATGTACTTTTATAACCTAAATCTCTCTCTCTCTCTCTCTCTCTCTCTCTCCTCTCTCTCTCTCTCTCTCCTCTCTCTCTCTCTCTCTCTCTCTCTCTTTTCATCATGTCACTTTTATAAACTAAATCTCTCTCTCTCTCTCTCTCTCTCTCTCTCTCTCATCTCTCTTCTCCTCTCTCTCTCTCTCTCTCTTTTCATCATGTCACTTTCATAAACTAAATCTCTCTCTCCTCTCTCTCTCTCTCTCTCTCTCTCTCTCTCTCTCTCTCTCTCTCTCTCTCTCCTCTCTCTCTCTTTCTTTATCATGTTACTTTTATAAACTAAATCTCTCTCTCTCTCTCTCTCTCTCTCTCTCTCTCTCTCTCTCTCATCTCTCTCTCTCTCTCTCTCTCTGCATGCAAGCATATATAATATGCATATTGAAAGATACACAACATTGACATGCCTTTGCTCTGTCTCTCGTTGTGGCCTTAATTGCATATTCATTTTCGTTTTTCTCAGGAACTGACTTTGTTAATTCATGAACTAGATGTTTTTACTCTCGTATTTTCTTCCCGACGGAAGAATTCACTGAAATCTTTGCTTTTCTTTCTTCACTGTGAGCAAATTTTCCTAAATGAAATTAGCACAGGGGGTCCTTGGTGAAGCTGTTGGGTCAAAAATGTAAAGATAATGTAATTGGAGAATTTAAATAGTAAAATTAATAGGGACATAGTCAAGTCCTCTTGAATCTTAAGAAATGTTTCAATTGAAGTTATTTTTGCTTAAGGGAAGTTTTGACAGTTATAAAAGTCGATTGTGAATGGCAGATCCAAGGAACCAAAGCTATTAATTATTATTATTATTATTATTATTATTATTATTATTATTATTATTATTATTATTATTATTATTTATTATTATTATTATTATTATTCATCTGTGTGATGAAGCCAGAAAAGGATTGTATGGAAAGCTAGAGAGATGGAGAGAGGAATTGGAAAGCAGAGGGCTAAAGATCAACAGAACAAAAGCAGAGTATATGTGTTGCAACCCGCATAACATATTGAATAACATACATTTGCTGGGGGGAAATAGTAAGAGGACAGAAAAATTCAAGTACCTGGGGTCATATGTAGAGGAAACAGCAGAACTCCAGAGGGAAGGGAACGGTAGAATTCAAGCTGGATGGAATACTTGGAAAAGAGTGTCGGGAGTGTTGTGTGATCGAAGGATAAAGTTGAAGTTGAAGGGAAAGGTACATAAGACTGTAGTGGGACCTGCCATGACATATGGTGCAGAGACCTGTCCCATGGAAAAAGATCTTTGAGATGGAAATGGATGTTGCAGAGATGAGAATGCTAAGATAGATGGCTGGGATCACGAGACTGATAAGGTTAAGAGTGACTTGGCATGGGGAACAACAAAGGCAGTAGGTTGGCTAGGACACCAAGCCACCCATTAAGATACTAGTTATGCGGTCCTTTGACTGGCCAGACAATACTACATTGCACTCTTCTCTCTGGTTACGATTAATTTTTCCTTTTCCTACATATACACCGAATAATCTGGCCTATTCCTTAAAAATTCTCCTCTGTCCGCATACACCTGACAACACTGACTTTACCAAACAATTTCTATTCATCCAAGGGGTTAACTACTGCACTGTAATTGTTCAGTGGTCACTTTCCTCTTACTAAGAGTAGAAGAGACACTTCAGCTATGGCAAGCCGCTCTTCTTGGAGAAGGACACTACAAAATCAAAACATTGTTTCTTAATCTTGGATAGTTACATAGCCTCTGTGCCATGTTCTTCCACTGTCTTGGGTTAGAGTTCTCTTGCTTGAGGGTACACTCGGGCACACCATTCTATCTTATTTCTCTTCCTCTTATTTTGTTAAAGTTTTTCTAGTTTATATAGGAAATATTTTTTTGGGGTGTTGTTGTTGTTAATATATTTTATTTTTCCTTGTTTCCTTTCCTTATTGGGCTACTTTTCCCGGTTGGAGCCCTTGGACTTACAGCATTTTGCTTTTCCAATTACGGTTGTAGCTTAGCTAATAATAATAATAATAATAATAATAATAATAATAATAATAATAATAATAATACAAGTGGTGTCAAAGAAAATCTAAGAAAAAGAGACTCCACTGGTTCGAGCACGTAATGAGGTGAGACCAGGAGGAGTGTGTTTGGAGGAGGGTGTTGGATATGGGTGTTCCAGGTAGGAAGAAGAGGGGGGTGACCAAAGGTGGATGGAGTGTGTAACAGCGGGTATGGAGGAGAAAGATCTTATATTAGGGACATCGGAGACAGAAGAAATTGGGAACGGCTTTCAAGAAATAGCGAGCCTGCATAGCGGGAAAAGCTTAAGTCGAAGAATTATTATTATTATTATTATTATTATTATTATTATTATATTTTCCTTTTAACTTTATATCTTTTTTAACTTTAAACTTAACTTTAACATACATGTATACATACAATATAAGACATATATATACATATATATAAAATATATATATATATATATATATATATATATATATATATTATATATATATAATATATATATATATATATATATATATAATATACTGTATATACATATATATATATATATATATATATAATATATATATATTATATATATATATATATATATATATATATATATATATATATATATAATATATAATATATTTAACTAGTTTCAGAATTCTCATAAACTTAATATAAGAATATATTACCTTCGCCAATACATTTGCACTCATCTGACCTACTCAATTTTCTTTCCTATATGGTAGGGTGAAAGGATCCGGACCGAGTTGAACCCTGTTTCTGGCAGGAGATTAACGAATGCTTTGGAAACGTGAGTTGACAGGAGGTTGAGAGGAGATGAAATAGACGTAATAAGGCAGAGAGAGAGAGAGAGTGAGAGAGAGAGATGAGAGAGAGAGAGAGAGAAGAGAGAGGAGAGAGAGAGAGAATGCTTGGTTTTATATGAAAAGGATTTTTTGTGTGAGGTAGAAAGATTTGGAAACAAGATGGGCAGACAATGGCTTTAGTCTTTGAGATGAATATTGAGAGAGAGAGAGAGAGAGAGAGAGAGAGAGAGATAGAGAGAGAGAGAAGAGAGAGAGAGAGAGAGAGAATGCTGGGGTTTTATATGAACAGGATTTTTGTGTGAGGTAGAAAGATTGGAAACAAAATGGCAGTGAATGGCTTTAGTCTTTGAGACGAGCATTGAATAGATCTATTTTGCTTGCTATGTCTATGAAATCTCATACAATCTTAAAAGCAAAGAGATATAAAATCAAGTCAGTAATAGCCATCTATCTGATTCCCAATTCTGCACTTAAGGATTTAACTACTGCACTGTAATTGTTCAGGTGGCTACTTTCCTCTTGGTAAGGGTAGAAGAGACTCTTTAGCTATGGTAAGCAGATCTTCTAGGACACTCAGAAATCAAACCATTGTTCTCTAATCTTGGTTAGTGCCATTGCCTCTGTACCATAGCCTTTTCACTTTCCTGGGGATAGATTTCCCTTGCTTAAGGGTACTCTCAGGCACACTATTCTATCTGTTTTTCTTATTTCCTTTCCTCTCTTGGCTATTTTCCTTATGGAACCTTTGAGCTTATAGTATCCTGCTTTTCCAACTAGGGTTATAGTTTAGCTAGTGATGATAATGCTAATTCAGAATCATTCACATGATTTTTATTCAATGTATATACAATTTCATGACATCACATTTTGTATATACATTTACACTCATTTCTGTTTTTATTTTTTGTGTTTCAATTAAGCATTTTTGCAATTTTGTTTGCAATATTGACAAAAACATTTCAAACTATTACTGAGCAAAGGTCAAACTTAAAGTGGCACTCTAAAGAACGACACCTCGTGCAAGTCCCTATGCACTCACGTTTTTTAAATAACCAAAACTATATTTTTTTAAAAAACAAAATTGATCTTACAATAAATTTTGAATATATATTCGAGAAATTCTATGATTTATTAGATTTCTTCATTACATTTCATATCGTTTAATTTATATAATTTTGAGAAATAAAAAAAGAGGAACTCACGTTTTTAAATAACCAAACTATAGTTTTTTATAAAACAAAATTGATCTTACAATAAATTTTCAATGCATAATAATATTCGAGAAATTCTATGATTTATTAGATTTCTTTATTACATTTCTTATCGTTTAATTTATATAATTTTGAGAAAATAAAAAAAGAGGAACTCACGTTTTTAAATAATCAAACTATATTTTTTTATAAAACAAAATTGATCTTACAATAAATTTTCAATATATATTCGAGAAAATTCTATGATTTATTAGATTTCTTTATTACATTTCTTATCGTTTAATTTATATAATTTTGAGAAAATAAAAAAAGAGGAACTCACGTTTTTAAATAACCAAACTACATTTTTTTAAAAACAAAATTGATCTTACAATAAATTTTCAATATATATTCGAGAAATTCTATGATTTATTAGATTTTTTTAAAACATTTCTTATCGTTTAATTTATATAATTTTGAGAAAATAAAAAAAGAGGAACTCACGTTTTTAAATCAAAATATATTTTTTTATAAAACAAAATTGATCTTACAATAAATTTTCAATATATATTCGAGAAATTCTATGATTTATTAGATTTCTTCATTACATTTCATATCGTTTAATTTATATAATTTTGAGAAATAAAAAAAGAGGAACTCACGTTTTTAAATAACCAAACTATAGTTTTTTATAAAACAAATTGATCTTACAATAAATTTTCAATGTATAATAATATTCGAGAAATTCTATGATTTATTATGATTTCTTTACTACATTTCTTATCGTTTAATTTATGTAATTTTGAGAAATAAAAAAAGAGGAACTCACGTTTTTAAATAACCAAACTATATTCTTTTATAAAACAAAATTGATCTTACAATAAATTTTCAATATG
>NC_090725.1:298254256-298256756 GCF_036898095.1 Palaemon carinicauda | reverse complement strand
ATCTAGTTCATGAATTAACAAAGTCAGTTCCAGAGTGAAACGAGATAATGAATATGCAATTAAGGCCACAACGAGAGACAGAGAAAAGGCATGTCAATGTTGTATATCTTTCATATGCATATTACATATACTTGCATGCAGAGAGAGAGAGAGAGAGAGAGAGAGAGAGAGAGAGAGAGAGAGAGAGATTTAGTTTATAAAAGTAACATGATGAAAAGAGAGAGAGAGAGAGAGAGAGAGAGAGAGAGAGAGAGAGAGAGAGAGAGATTTAGTTTATAAAAGTAACATGATGAAAAGAGAGAGAGAGAGAGAGAGAGAGAGAGAGAGAGAGAGAGAGAGAGAGAGAGAGAGAGAGAGAGAGATGTAGTTTATAAATGTAGCATAAAGAGAGAGAGAGAGAGAGAGAGAGAGAGAGAGAGAGAGAGAGAGAGATGTAGTTTATAAATGTAGCATGAAGAGAGAGAGAGAGAGAGAGAGAGAGAGAGAGAGAGAGAGAGAGAGAGAGAGAGAGAGAGAGAGAGAGAGAGAGAGAGAGAGAGAGATATTTAGTTTATAAAAGTAACATGA
Organism: Palaemon carinicauda; assembly: GCF_036898095.1. Classification (NCBI taxonomy): domain Eukaryota; kingdom Metazoa; phylum Arthropoda; class Malacostraca; order Decapoda; family Palaemonidae; genus Palaemon; species Palaemon carinicauda. The sequence goes on along the minus strand of NC_090725.1, from coordinate 298,256,189 downwards.
TGAAAAGAGAGAGAGAGAGAGAGAGAGAGAGAGAGAGAGAGAGAGAGAGAGAGAGGAGAGAGAGAGATAGAGAGAGAGAGAGAGAGAGATGTAGTTTATAAATGTAGCATAAAGAGAGAGAGAGAGAGAGAGAGAGAGAGAGAGAGAGAGAGAGAGAGAGAGAGAGAGAGAGAGAGAGATGTAGTTTATAAATGTAACATGAGAGAGAGAGAGAGAGAGAGAGAGAGAGAGAGAGAGAGAGATTTAGTTTATAAAAGTAACATGATGAAAAGAGAGAGAGAGAGAGAGAGAGAGAGAGAGAGAGAGAGAGAGAAAGAGAAAGAGAGAGAGAGAGAGATGTAGTTTATAAATGTAGCATAAAGAGAGAGAGAGAGAGAGAGAGAGAGAGAGAGAGAGAGAGAGAGAGATGTAGTTTATAAATGTAGCATGAAGAGAGAGAGAGAGAGAGAGAGAGAGAGAGAGAGAGAGAGAGAGAGAGAGAGAGAGAGAGAGAGAGAGAGCTTATAAAAGTAACACGATAAAGTTGTCCCATTTTCTTTTAACTAAATATTAAAAGATGGATGCTGTCTATGATGAGAGTACAATACACATTTAAAATCTATTCATTAATCTATTGATCTATTATGCAGAAGACATCAGTTCCGATAATAGTATATTATTAATGAAAACAATAAAAGTGAAAGTGGTTCTGCAATTCTAAGGTATTGGAACATTTTACTTATGTTTATGATTCTGCACTAATTATAATTACAACTCTAACAATAAGTACATTTTATAGCAAATTCTAAACAATATTTTGTGCAATAGAAGAATTTATAAACCAAATGTGTTTCTCTAAAGTAAATTTTCTATCAAGATTAACAATTAAAATTCGAAGAGTCATACAGAGTTAAAGAAACATTTTCATTATCAATGCATAGACCCCAAAATTGAGGAGCTATAGTCCATTTCTTTTAGCGATGCATATTTGCACAGACTCGCGGCGGTACCCTTTTAGCTCGGAAAAGTTTCCTGATCGCTGATTGGTTAGAATTATCTTGTCCAACCAATCAGCGATCCGGAAACTTTTCCGAGCTAAAAGGGCACCGCTGCGAGTCGGTGCAAATATGCATCGCTAAAAGAAATGGACTATAGTGTCCTTGACTTACTTACAATCATACTTTGAGTTGTTAAGGTTAAGCCTGGTGCTCCATATTTTACACCATGCACTAATTTTAGTGAAATCTCTATTAAGGGATGCAGCAAACCAGGATCTTTATTCAGGAGATGGAATTGACGCAAAGAGAGTAGCATCATCTGCGTATGCAACGAGCTTATTTTCTAGGCCAAACCACAATACATGCATGTATAGTATGAAAAGTAATGGACCAAGATTCCTACCCTAAGGAATGTACAATTCATATACTGACTGTGGTACCCATCAACAACAACTCTTTGCTATCTATTACTTAAAAATTCAATAATGGTGAGGCTAAGAAAAAACCCACCCTATTTAGAAGTTTTGCCAAAAAACATTCAAAACTTTAGATGATATGCAAGTTATGGAATTTAGGCGGTAATCAGCTGGATTTGAGCTAACACAAAAACGTTTACATTAATGGAGTAACATTATGAATTCTCCAACAGGTGCTAAAAGAACTCCTTGCTAATTTGTGGTAAATAACAGATAAGTTAAGAGCTAAGAAATCTGCAGTATTTATAAACAGAAAAATGCCATTAAGGTACATCAAGAGACCTTTAATTTAGTTTAGCTTCAGGATAACAGGAATAAGGAAGGTCAAGTTTCTTAGTACTCTGCTCGCTGTCAAACACATCTTTCATCCAAAAGGGTTGCTTTTTCCTTTGGACAGTGAGTGACAGAGCAATCTCGTTCAAGCAAAGAAGGAAGGTTTACATCTGCACCAAAGACGACAGTTTTAAAGAGAGCACACCA
>NC_090725.1:298236756-298251756 GCF_036898095.1 Palaemon carinicauda | reverse complement strand
TCCTTTAACTATGGCATACTCGGTTAAATTCTTTATTTAGGGGTGAACGTAGTTCGTTGGGAGATTCGTAAACTTTCTTATCACTTGTTGAATAAATTATATTATGGGGAAAATGTTGCTTATCTTACTCTGAAATACGATATTATGGACCTAGTTTTGTGATTTACAAAATGGTATGATTTTTGCTTGCTTCACACGAACGGAATTTTTCCGTGCGGAAATATTTCTACTCATTTGGAGCCATTTCTTCACATGAGCGGAGTTGTTCCGTAACTAAATATTTCCGCTCGTTAGGAGCTATGCTTCCACACGAGCGAAAATTTTACGTATGGAAATATTTCCGTTCGATATGAGCTATGTCTTCACATGAGCGGAAATTATCCGCTCGTTAGGAGCCATTTCCTCAGACGAGCGGAATTTTTCTGTACAGAAATATTTCCGCTGGTTGGGAGCCATTTCTTCACACGAGTGGAATCTTTCCGTACGGAAATTATCCACTCGTTAGGAACCATTTCCTCAGAAGAGCGGAATTTTTCTGTACGGAAATATTTCCACTCTTTAAGAGCCATTTCTTCACAGGAGCGGAATTTTTCCGTATGGAAATATTTCCACTCGTTAGGAGCCATGTCTTCACACGAGAGGACTTTCCCAAGTGGCCTCGTAGTTACTATAAGTCGCTGCACTGGAACCACGTGGGTTAGCAGTGCACGAGGACAAAACTATGCGGCATCAATTCACTCGTGTGAAGCAAGCCTTATAGCTACCTTGCCGGGAGTGAAGCAAGTTGGAAAGCAAACTCAGGGTCAGTCTTTAGTCCTTGGATAACATTGGAATATGGTGGGTAAATGGGTAAGGATACGGTTCCTATGTTAGGTTAGGTTAGGTCGATAACCTTTAGTTATACGGTGTTCTTCATTTGTTTCCATTTTAAAATGTGGTTTCAGTCATAACTTGAAATTTTATACCTGGACTGTCTTAATCAACAACAAATACTCCCTGATTTGAATAATTTATTTTAGAGTTTAAGATTTATTGAGAAGTTATCAAACATTTATATTAATTAATGTGAATTCCTCTTGGTTTAATTCTAGACATGAAGAGACTGAATATGAATATCCTATGAATTCCTCAATGAAAGTTGAATAATACCTGCTGATGATGATGTACAGTCCTTATCTAGAAAGAATAGCGACAGTAATGAATAAAACTTTAAAGAATAGCAGCCTATTGGAAACGTCACTGCCAAGTGATCTGCTAGACTGTGGTTCGAGACCCACTTAAGCTCGATAGTATCTCATAGTGTCTGCAACCTCACCATCCTTGTGAGCTATGGATGGGAGTTTTGGGGACCGTATATGTCTACCTGCTAAGTCCTTAGTAGCTATTGCCTGGCCTTCCCTGGTCCTAGTTTGGATGGAGATGGCGCTTGGCACTGATCATATGTACATATGGTCAGTCTCTAAGGTATTGTCTTGCCAGAGCATTGTTACTGTCCATTGCTTCTGCCATTCATGCGTAAACATTAAACCTTTATGTGCTTAACCTGATATATATATATATATATATATATATATATATATATATATATATATATATATATATATATATATATATGCGTAAAAATCACAGGGAAAACGTGATGCTCAGATCCAGAAGAACCACAGGGAAAATAAAAATACGAAATATACGATTAAGTCCTGATTAGTTTCGTGATACTTCCTCAGAGGACAGATTTATTGAGAGAGGTTTCTTTACATTTTAGGGAAAGTAAAGTACGAACATACATGTAGAGGCTTACAGAACTATGACACTCCCATACCAGCTACCTGGGCTGAGGTCAGGTGTTTACTAGGCGGAGATCCAACCTCATTAGACACATGCCAAAAAGGGTTATTTCTGGTGACAGGTAAATTCTTGTTTTTGACTTTCAATACAGTTTATTTATATGAATAATCGTAGCCCCCCTTTTTGACAGGTGTCTAATGAGGTTGGATCTCTGCCCAATAAACACCTGACCTCAGCCCAGGTAGCTGGTATGAGAGTGTCATTGTTCTGTAAGCCTCTACATGTATGTTCGTACGTTTACTTTCCCTATAAAATGTAAAGAAACCTCTCTCAATAAATCAGTCCTCTGAAGAAGTATCACGAAACTAGTCAGGACTTATTCGTATATTTTGTATTTTCATTTTCCCTGTGGTTCTTCTGCATATAATATATATATATATATATATATATATATATATATATATATATATATATATATATATATATATAAAATATACTATATGCCTATATATTTTCATATTTTTACAAGGTAGTAGGTTGGCCAGGGCACCAGCCGCCTGTTGAGATACTACCACTAGAGGGGTATTGGATCCTTTGACTGGCCAGACAGTAATGCATTGGATCCCTTTCTCTGGTCACGGCTTATTTTTTCATTGCCCACACTTACACAGAATAGTTTGGCCAATTCTTTACATATTCTCGTCTTTCCTCATACACCTGACAACAATGAGATACTTAACACTTCTTCACCCAAGGGGTTAATTACTGTACTGCAATTTGTTCAGTGTACTTTCCTCTTGGTAAGGGTAGAAGAGACTCTATAGCTGTGGTAAGCTGCTCTTCTAGGAGAAGGACACTTCAAAATTAAACCACTGTTCTCTAGTCTTGGCTAGTGCCATAGCCTCTGTACCATGGTCTTCCACTGTCTTGGGTTGGAGTTCTCTTGCTTGAGGGTACACTCAGGCACACTATTCTATCTTATTTTTTTTCTTCCTCTTGTTTTTTTTAAATGGTGTGTTGGGCAGGCTTAATATAAGGGCCATGGATGCCTGGTGGTTTATCAAGAGGTTGTCTTTTCCTTTTTCTGATTATTTTTCTTCTCAAAACCATCCTTACTGTCCTCCCTTCAGTTGAAGTGGCTATCCTGGAGGGTATTTAGCCTTGCATGGTGTATCGGCTCCTCCATGTTGACCAATTTTTCCGACTTTTTTCTATAGTCTATGGGTATCATCAGTCACTTTGTTTATAATTCTGTACGTATGGTTTTTGTTATAATTCTTGTTAATCTAGTTTTTAAGTATGATGTCTCTTTTTTATTTCTATTAATTCTTATGCTGTCTGGAGACATTGAGCGAAATCCGGGACCAGTACGTCCTAGATTTCGTCAATGTCGTCTTCTGTATTGCAATATTCGTGGTCTTCATGCAAATATCCAAGACCTTACAGTTGCGTCCAGACAGTATGATATTCTTTCGTGCTCAGAAACTTTGGTTTCTAATATGAGGCACTCATCTGAGCTCCTTATAACTGGTTTTAAGAAGCCAATAATGTTGAAACGTGATGCCATCCCTAGGGCCAGGGGAATGGCGGTGTATATTAGGACTGAGTACCCTGCTTCTCATAAGTCCTGCTATCAATGTGGATGTCATGAGATTCAGGTAATAAAAGTTTGTGGCAGGCATAAAAACTTTTATTTGTGTTCGATCTATCTTCGATTGTCTTCTTACCATTATGGCTAAGATACAAGAAGATGATAGAAAGGCTTCTTTTGTCTTTGTTGGTGATTTTAATGCTCACCATAGGGAGTGGTTAAGTTCTATCTCTCCTACCGATCGCCATGGCTTAAGAGCTTTAGACTTTACCTCTGAATCAGGCTGTGAGCAAATCATAAATGAAGCTACTCACAGGTCTGGTAATTGCTTGGACCTCGTATACACTGACTCCCCTGGCGTTATAACTAGTAAGGTTGGTTCTCCAGTCGGGACATCTGATCATGCCTTGATTTCATTAGTAGTGAAGACTGAGCAGCCTGTCCCTGATATATCATATTCTTGTAAAATTTATGTAAAATCCCAAGCAGACTGGAATGGGATTTTACATGATCTTTTGTGCTTGAATTGGTCACAATTATATAATAGTGTAGATCCTGTTGTCCCTTTGAATGAGAATCTAGTCAACATAATTGATAGGCGTATTCCTTCTCGTGTGCTAAGGTACCGAGTGAAGGACAAACCGTGATTCAATGATGATTGTAGACGTGCTTATTTGGAGAAACAGGAGGCCTATCATCTTTGGAAGGGTAACAGATCAGATTTGACCTGGAACAACTATACTCAGCTTCGAGCTTTTGCTCAGAGAGTTTATGCCTCAACTGAAAAGGAATACAATTTAACCATAAAAGAAACACTTTCTGGTACAACTCAAGAACATAAATGGTGGTCTACCCTTAAATCTGCACTCTTTGGTGTAGATGCAACAGTTCCTCCTTTACTTAAACCAGATGGCTCACTCACTCACTGTCCAAAGGAAAAGGCAACCCTTTTGGCTGATGTTTTTGACAGTAAACAGAGTAATGAAAAACTTGAACTTCCTCATTCCTGTTTTCCTGAGGCTAAACTAACTAGTTTAGCTTTTCGATCTCGTGAGATTAAAGCTCTGTTGGTGGACCTTGATGCTTATGGAGGTGTAAACCCAAATGGTATTTTTCCTTTGTTTTTTATAAAGACAGCAGATTTCTTAGCTCCAAAGTTATCTGTTATTTTGCGCAAGTTAGCAAGAAGAGGAGCTTTTAGCACTAGTTGGAGAATTGGTAATGTTACTCCTCTATGTAAATGTGTTTGTGGTAGCTCAAGTCCCACTGATTACCGCCCAATTTCCATAACTCCCATATTATCTAAAGTTTTTGAACGTCTTCTGGCAAAACGTCTTAATAGGTTTGCTGAAGGTAATCATCTACTCCCTAGTTTGCAATTTGGTTTTCGTAAAGGCCTTGGAGCATGTGATGCCCTTCTTACAATCTACAATGCTGTACAGAAATCCCTTGATTGTGGTCGGGAAGTTCGTATGATTGGCCTTGATTTTAGTGCTGCCTTTGACCGTGTTAATCATGAGGCCCTTGTTTTCAAACTGAAACAGTTGGGAGTGGGTGGGTCGTTTCTTAGCATTATTATTGATTTTTTAAGTAATAGATCTCAAAGAGTTGTTGTTGATGGGCACCATAGTGATTATAGGAATGTGATATCCGGTGTTCCACAGGGACTTGGCCCATTACTTTTCATACTATATACACATGACATGTGGTTTGGCCTAGAAAACAAGCTTGTTGCATATGCAGATGATGCTACTCTCTTTGCATCAATTCCATCCCCTGAATGTAGATCTAGGGTTGGTGAATCCCTTAATAGAGATTTAGCTAGAATTAGTGCATGGTGCAAATTATGGGGTATGAAGTTGAATCCTAACAAAACTCAAAGTATGATTGTAAGTAGATCAAGGACGGTGGCTCCTCAACATCCGGATCTCAGTATTGATAATGTTTCTTTAAATATGTATGACTCTTTCAAAATTTTAGGTGTAATTCTCGACAGTAGATTTACTTTTGAGAAACATAAGGTCTGTGTCTTCTTCAATTGCACAAAAAATAGGCTTATTGAGAAAGTCTTTCAAGATTTTCGGTGATCAATCTATTCTGAAGAAGTGTTTTAATTCTTTCATTCTACCTTGTTTTGAGTATTGTTCTCCTTTCTGGTCTTCAACTGCTGATTCTCATCTTAATTTGTTGGACAGAAACTTACGGTCTATTAAATTTCTTATTCCTGATCTAGATATTAATCTCTGGCACCGTCGTTCAATTAGTTCATTATGCATGTTGCATAAGATTTTTCATAACTCTGACCATCCTTTACATTCAGATCTCCCTGGACAATTCTATCCTGTTCGTAATACTAGGCAGGCAGTTAATTCTAATAGCCAGGCCTTCTCCATTACGAGGCTCAATAATTACGCAGTTTTATTCCAGCTGTTACCAAGTTGTGGAATGATTTTCCTAATCGGGTGGTTGAATCAGTAGAACTTCAAAAGTTCAAAGTTGGAGCAAATGCTTTTTTGTTGACCAGGCAGACATGAGTCTTTTTATAGTTTATTTATGACATATATGTTTTTGATGTTGTTAATAGTTTATATATGACAAGTCTGTTTTGACGTTGTTACTTATTTTAGAATGATTTATTGTTAATTTGTTCTCTTCATTTATTTATTTCCTTATTTCCTTTCCTCACTGGGCTATTTTTCCCTGTTGGAGCCCCTGGGCTTATAGCATCTTGCTTTTCCATCTAGGGTTGTAGCTTGGATAGTAATAATAATAATAAAGTAATAATAATATGTAAATTGATTGTATATATACATGTATATTGTATGCATATACTTGTATATATATATATATATATATATATATATATATATATATATATATATATATATATATATATATACATATTAACCTGTTATTGTTACAAATACTCCCTGAACAATTACCAGCTTAGGCCCCATGTAACTCGGACCAATATTTGTTTCAGATATTTCTTTCACATGTTGCTCTGCCCTGTATTTATTCTTTTCTAGTTTTATTTTCATACAACGTTCGCCATTGCAAGAGAAATTTTTTTTTCCAGTGCAACAAGAGGTATGAACTTTACTATGAAGAATTGAATTTATTTCTATACTCTTTTTTTTTTTACACTGAGGAGCATTTGCACTGAATAACAGGGATGCCCTTTTAGCTCGAAGAAGTCTCCTACTAGCTGATTGGTTAGAATTATTTTGTGCAAGCCATCAGCTATTAGGAAACTTTTTCCAAGCTAAAGGGCATCCTTGCGAGTGGGTGCAAATCTGCTTCCTTGAATGAAATTTGATATTTTACAAGTTATCAATATCACCCCTCCCGCTTCCCTGAAACTGATAGAATAGTTAAATGCTTTAAAAGGATTGAATTCGTCATAATGTAAATATCATATTTTGTGAAGAACTTCTTCATCATAATGGTAAAACTCTGTCTTCTAGGTCAAGGGGGAATTTCCCTTATCAAATGTTTCTTTTTATGGTTAAGCAGTAAGAGGTAAGCTGGAGTTGAGTCATGATTTTTACTCATATTTATACACATCTACACCCATGTACACGCATATATATATATATACATATATATATATATATATATATATATATATATATATATATATATATATATATAAGGTCTGTGTCTTCTTCAATTGCACAAAAAATTGGCTTATTGAGAAAGTCTTTTAAGATATTCGGTGATCAATCTATTCTGAAGAAGTGTTTTAATTCTTTTATTCTACCTTGTTTTGAGTATTGTTCTCCTGTCTGGTCTTCAGCTGCTGATTCTCATCTTAATTTGTTGGACAGAAACTTACGGTCTATTAAATTTCTTATTCCTGATCTAGATATTAATCTCTGGCACCGTCGATCAATTAGTTCATTATGCATGTTGCATAAGATTTTTCATAACTCTGACCATCCTTTACATTCAGATCTCCCTGGACAATTCTATCCTGTTCGTAATACTAGGCAGGCAGTTAATTCTAATAGCCAGGCCTTCTCCATCATAAGACTCAACACTACGCAGTACTCTAGAAGTTTTATTCCAGCTGTTACCAAGTTGTGGAATGATCTTCCTAATCGTGTTGTTGAATCAGTAGAACTTCAAAAGTTCAAAGTTGGAGCAAATGCTTTTTTGTTGACCAGACGGACATGAGTCTTTTTATAGTTTATATATGACATTTTTGTTGTTGACGTTGTTAATAGTTTATATATGATATATCTCTTTTGACATTACTTTTTTTAGAATGACTTATTGTTAATTTGTTCTCTTCAGTTATTTATTTCCTTATTTCCTTTCCTCACTGGGCTATTTTTCCCTATTGGAGCCCCTGGGCTTATAGCATCTTGCTTTTCCAATTAGGGTTGTAGCTTGGATAGTAATAATAATAATAATAATATATATGTATATATATATGTATATATATATGTATATATGTATATATATATATATGCATATATATATATACATACATATATACATATATATATATATATATATATATATATATATATATATATATATATATATATACATATATATATATATATGTATATATATACATATATAAATATATATATATATATATACATTTTTCAAAGTGGACAGGGAAATAGGCAGTTCTAAAATTCCATTTATTATATATCCCGACGTTTCGTGATCGTCATTATCACATCTTCCAGGGCTACAAATAAGAAGTACATATATAACATTAAGAAACAGTAATTAAAAAATATACAAATATAAAAAATATAAAAAGTAAAAATTAGTAAAAAACTAAAAATTCAAGTAAAAATATACATAAAACAGAAGTGGAACCAACCTCGCAGAAGCGCATATAAAAACTGAATGGCATCAACAATTACAGAACAAAATAAAGAAATCTATGACAAGTACAATTGAGTGGAGGAAGTTTGGGCGTTTAACGACGGAACCAGTGTTTTAATAAAAATTGACTCCAGAATAGGCAAGTCATGGTAATTAGATACCTGTCCTATAATGCTAAAATCTTTATTGTCTATATTTATTTTGCAAATTTTAGTATGATTGCGAATATTTGAATGTTCTGGATTGGATATTCTGCAACCTGTTCGAAAACTAACACCTCTATGAGAGTCAATTCTGACCTTCAACAACCTCTTGGTAGATCCTACGTAGGTCCCAGAGTTACACTTTGGGCAAATATATCGATACACTACACCAGAGGACATCAAAGGACTCAATCGATCCTTAAAGCGAAAAACCGAGCCAACTGTGAGAGGATTCTTGGGAATTAAGTTTACTACAACAGCTGGAAAATGTTGTTGTATGATTTTTGTAAACTTCTGTCTAAAGGAATCATCATGCATAAAAGGAAAACTCGCGTAAAATTTGAGCTTAGGTACTGTTGTTATTTTTGGAGTCTGAGCCAATTTATCATTTAAAAATTTGTTGAGATGCTTAAAAAATAATTTAGTCGGGAAACAGTTTTTCTTAAAATAATCACATAAGTAAAGCACTTCAGTATGAAAATATTCCCAACTAGAAGTAAGAAGGAATGCTCTGTGGAGAAGAGTAAAAACAGAGTTTAATTTAAAATTGTAAAAACAAGAGCTATAAAAATTCGAACCTAATCCAGTAAAAGTCTTTTTTCTAAAAACCGTGGTATTAAAACCTTCTCTCTCTCTAGAAACTAACACATCTAAAAAATTTAATTTATTTCCTTCCTCCTTTTCTATTGTGAACTTTATATTATTGTGCTGTGAATTAGCAAAATCCATGAAGGAGTCAGCACAGAATTCATTTCTGAATAAAGCGAAGGTGTCATCAACATATCTGACATAAAACAGTGGATGGTACCTCAAAGGGCAATTTTCAAGCATGGTCTCCTCCAGGGAGCACATAAAAATGTTAGCAAAAGTGGGTCCCAGAGGGGAACCCATAGCCATTCCATCCACTTGTTTATACAACTTGCCATTAAAAACAAAAGCGGTGTCCAGCACCGCCAACTCTAAAAGTTTCTTAAAAGACGTGCGATTAAAAGAATTAAAAGTGGCATTAGGTTCTAAAAATAATTTGTTTAAAATAATATCTATTGTTTCCTCCACAGGTACATTCGTAAATAATGACTCAACATCAAGACTAGTCATAAAAAGATCTGAGTCCTGAGATGTTATGGCTTCCTTAAATGCATAGGAGTTACTCAGTGAAAATGAATTTTTTGTTAGAGGTTCTAGTAAGGGAATGAGGAATTTAGCTAGTTTGTAATTTGGTGTATTTAAAGAAGATAATATAGGCCTCAGTGGAATATTAGGTTTGTGGATTTTGGGCAAACCATATAGAATGCCGTATGAAGACCCCGAACAAAACAAATTTTGATAATTAGTATCACTTATAGAATTTTCATTTTTAAGTGTTTTTAAAAACCTGTTAATTTTATCCTCAGTTTTAAAGATATTATTAAAATCTGGATCCCCTAGTTTCACAAATTTAGACTCGTCATTTAAAATATTCTCCATTTTACCCACGTATTCCTCTCTCTCCAGTATTACAGTCCCTTTTCCTTTATCTGGTTTAGTAATGACAAGGTTCTCTCTTTTGGCCAGCATTTTCAGTAGGTCAAAATCAGTTCTCCTAAAAAAGGGTGTCCACCTGGTTTTAAGTTTTCGGAATGCAGTGTGCGACAGTTCAAATAGTTGAGATTGCAGGTTACCAAGATTAATGTCAAAGGGCAGAGATTTAAGCCTTTGAAATAATGACTCAAGAGGTAGAAAAAACTTGCAGTAGTTAGGTTTAAAGTTCGGAAGACAAAAATCCAACCCAAGCGATAATAGAAACTCTTCCCTTTTTGACAAAACATATTTAGAATAATTAAAAACAGTGGCCAAACTTGATCTAGAATTTCTTCAGTATTGCCAATTGAACAACATTGTACCTAATTTTGTAAAATTTAAACTGTATAGATCGTCTTTGTACCAATCACAATTTTATCATGATGCCACCAAATATCTTTTAGAAATAGAAATAACGAATAAACAAAAATCTGTTAACAAGCATAACGATGTCATCAACAGTAGTCTTAGAAATGTATGTAACACTTTTACCTTGATTGACTCAATAATTTTTAAAAAACTTTTTAATAAGAGTATTTCTGAGTACGTTTCTACCGTACAAGATTGTCACAACAGGAAACTTAGAAGCTTGGGTGTTTTTATTCCAAATTTTAACAAAGACCGAACCACTGTTTTTAATTATTCTAAATATGTTTTGTCAAAAAGGGAAGAGTTTCTATTATCGCTTGGGTTGGATTTTTGTCTTCCGAACTTTAAACCTAACTACTGCAAGTTTTTTCTACCTCTTGAGTCATTATTTCAAAGGCTTAAATCTCTGCCCTTTGACATTAATCTTGGTAACCTGCAATCTCAACTATTTGAACTGTCGCACACTGCATTCCGAAAACTTAAAACCAGGTGGACACCCTTTTTTAGGAGAACTGATTTTGACCTACTGAAAATGCTGGCCAAAAGAGAGAACCTTGTCATTACTAAACCAGATAAAGGAAAAGGGACTGTAATACTGGAGAGAGAGGAATACGTGGGTAAAATGGAGAATATTTTAAATGACGAGTCTAAATTTGTGAAACTAGGGGATCCAGATTTTAATAATATCTTTAAAACTGAGGATAAAATTAACAGGTTTTTAAAAACACTTAAAAATGAAAATTCTATAAGTGATACTAATTATCAAAATTTGTTTTGTTCGGGGTCTTCATACGGCATTCTATATGGTTTGCCCAAAATCCACAAACCTAATATTCCACTGAGGCCTATATTATCTTCTTTAAATACACCAAATTACAAACTAGCTAAATTCCTCATTCCCTTACTAGAACCTCTAACAAAAAATTCATTTTCACTGAGTAACTCCTATGCATTTAAGGAAGCCATAACATCTCAGGACTCAGATCTTTTTATGACTAGTCTTGATGTTGAGTCATTATTTACGAATGTACCTGTGGAGGAAACAATAGATATTATTTTAAACAAATTATTTTTAGAACCTAATGCCACTTTTAATTCTTTTAATCGCACGTCTTTTAAGAAACTTTTAGAGTTGGCGGTGCTGGACACCGCTTTTGTTTTTAATGGCAAGTTGTATAAACAAGTGGATGGAATGGCTATGGGTTCCCCTCTGGGACCCACTTTTGCTAACATTTTTATGTGCTCCCTGGAGGAGACCATGCTTGAAAATTGCCCTTTGAGGTACCATCCACTGTTTTATGTCAGATATGTTGATGACACCTTCGCTTTATTCAGAAATGAATTCTGTGCTGACTCCTTCATGGATTTTGCTAATTCACAGCACAATAATATAAAGTTCACAATAGAAAAGGAGGAAGGAAATAAATTAAATTTTTTAGATGTGTTAGTTTCTAGAGAGAGAAGGTTTTAATACCACGGTTTTTAGAAAAAAGACTTTTACTGGATTAGGTTCGAATTTTTATAGCTCTTGTTTTTACAATTTTAAATTAAACTCTGTTTTTACTCTTCTTCACAGAGCATTCCTTCTTACTTCTAGTTGGGAATATTTTCATACTGAAGTGCTTTACTTATGTGATTATTTTAAGAAAAACTGTTTCCCGACTAAATTATTTTTTAAGCATCTCAACAAATTTTTAAATGATAAATTGGCTCAGACTCCAAAAATAACAACAGTACCTAAGCTCAAATTTTACGCGAGTTTTCCTTTTATGCATGATGATTCCTTTAGACAGAAGTTTACAAAAATCATACAACAACATTTTCCAGCTGTTGTAGTAAACTTAATTCCCAAGAATCCTCTCACAGTTGGCTCGGTTTTTCGCTTTAAGGATCGATTGAGTCCTTTGATGTCCTCTGGTGTAGTGTATCGATATATTTGCCCAAAGTGTAACTCTGGGACCTACGTAGGATCTACCAAGAGGTTGTTGAAGGTCAGAATTGACTCTCATAGAGGTGTTAGTTTTCGAACAGGTTGCAGAATATCCAATCCAGAACATTCAAATATTCGCAATCATACTAAAATTTGCAAAATAAATATAGACAATAAAGATTTTAGCATTATAGGACAGGTATCTAATTACCATGACTTGCCTATTCTGGAGTCAATTTTTATTAAAACACTGGTTCCGTCGTTAAACGCCCAAACTTCCTCCACTCAATTGTACTTGTCATAGATTTCTTTATTTTGTTCTGTAATTGTTGATGCCATTCAGTTTTTATATGCGCTTCTGCGAGGTTGGTTCCACTTCTGTTTTATGTATATTTTTACTTGAATTTTTAGTTTTTTACTAATTTTTACTTTTTATATTTTTTATATTTGTATATTTTTTAATTACTGTTTCTTAATGTTATATATGTACTTCTTATTTGTAGCCCTGGAAGATGTGATAATGACGATCACGAAACGTCGGGATATATAATAAATGGAATTTTAGAACTGCCTATTTCCCTGTCCACTTTGAAAAATGCAAATTACTGGCTGCCGCCACCTTCTCTGATGATATATATATATATATATATATATATATATATATATATATATATATATATATATATATATATATATAGTGCGTATACATTGACTATGTAATAAAAGACCTTATATAGTTGTAACACTAAAATCATCTATACTTTTAACCCTCCTCTAATTGATGTTGATAGAGGTACCAGTGTTAGTACTAAACATTTATTAAAACTTGAAAGTAAAATTCAATTAAAAACAAATAATGATATATTATACCCATTAAAAACAATTTCTATCTCATTTATCCATGATTGAAACCTTAATAATGTTAAAACTAATATACCTATCATCTCAAATCTAAAGTTATAAAGAAATACATAGAGGTATACAAGAAGGATTGGAAGATTTCTCGAACCTTTCTAAATATCGATTACAAATATAAGGAAAAAAAGGATGTCAGCCTCTCCTGCTTAAAGATTCAAGGCCAGACGAAGTTCCTGATCATAAATTTGGTTGTTTGGATCTTTCCCTGCAAGATATTGGCCCTCCCCCTACCCCCAAGCCCGGTTTTCCAATACTTCTCTTCCTCGAGTAAGATTAAAGCGAGGGTATGAGTCTTTCTATGTCTTATGTTACTTTGGATATTTTTTTTTCTTTCGTTTAAATAAAAAGTTGGTTTATAAATTAATGTAATTAAGTAAAAAATCCGTTATTATTATTGTTATTGTTATTGTTAATTATAATATTGTTTACATTATTATACATATTATTATTCATATTATTCATATTTTAATCATCATCATCATCATTATTATTATTATTATTATTATTGTTATTGTTATTATCAATTAGTTAAGGTACAATCCAGGATGGAGAAGCATGATGATATAAGCACAAGGTCTCCAACAGGAAAAAAATAACCCAGCGAGGAAAGGAAATATATTGACTAAAAGAGAAGTGATGAACAATTAAGATAAAATATTTTAAGAAAACTAATGACATTGAACAAGATCTTTCATATATAAACTGCAAAAAGAGAATTATATCAGCCAGTTCAACATAAAAATATTTGCGGCAAGTTTGAACTTTTTAAAGTTATATGATTTCTTTCACGTTTGAAGGATTGTTCGATTAATCAAACATGCCTTTACTTAAAACAATTATTTCATGGATAATATTTTTGCGTCCTGATTTGGAAATAAATTCCGATCATCATAACCTTTTTGTTATAGTATATTATGGAAGACCTAATTTAATGTTGTTACTGTTTTTAAGATAGTTTATTTTGATTGTTCATTACTTCTCTTGTAGTTTATTTATTTCGTTGTTTCCGTTCCTCACTGGGCCATTTTTTCCCTATTGGAGCCCATGGGCTTATATCATCCTTGTTTTCTAATTAGGGTTGTAGCTTAGCTAGTAATAATAATAATAATAATAATAATAATAATAATAAAGATAAAAATAATAATAATAATAGTAACAACAACAACAACAACAATGATAATAATAATAATTATAATAATAACAATGTTAACAACAACAATAAAAACAACAACAAAAACAACTACAACAACAACAAAAACAACAACAACAAAAAGAACAACAACAACAACAATAATAACAACAACAACAATAATAATAATAATAATAATAATAATAATAATAATAATAATAATAACTTTGAGAAAAGTAAATGTTTCTAATCACATAGATAATGATAAATTGAACAGACATTACCTAATCATGTTATGACCTTCAAAAATCATTAAACATTCTAATATATACTAGTAAAAACAGCTGTATTTTTCTCTGTCTTTCCCTTCAATTTCTTAATTAATTCACAGTATGAAAAGAATAACACTGGAAAAACCTTCTCGTATGAAAATATAAGAAAAAAATATGGAAAAAAAAGGTTCTGAAAGTTGAAACATTTGGAGAAAACCTTACATGGAGTCTTTTATGCAAACGAAGTTTGAAAAAATAAGTCTTCATTTTTTAAATAAAAGTCACCAGAGCATATTAACGTTGATGGAATATAATTTATTCAGTGCGAGAGCAACTGTGAAGGCAGAGGGAAGTAATGGTTCAAGCATTTTATTGCATGTAACAAGAAGAGT
>NC_090725.1:298225599-298228756 GCF_036898095.1 Palaemon carinicauda | reverse complement strand
ATATTTCGGCAACTCTGTCATTAGTTACCCCTAATTATGTATTAGAAATAGATAATGCTGATAAGTTTCAAATTATGAAGTTGTGGAATGATCTTCCTTATCGGGTAGTTGGCTTGGTAGAACTTCAAAAGTTCAAACTTACAGCAAATGTATTTTTGCTGATTAGGCTGATGTAAATCTTTTTATAGTTTATATTTGAAAGATGTCTTTAAAATATTTCATATTGATTGTTCATTATTTCTCATTTAGCTTATTTATTTCCTTTCCTCCTGGGCTATTTTTCCTTGTTGGAGCCCTTGGGCATATAGCATCTTCCTTTTCCAACTAGGGTCGTAGCTTAGCTAGTAATAATAATCATTATTGATTATAATGATAAATAATGACTAACAATAGTATCTATCTCGTACCAATGCTAAATTCATCCAGGGTTTATTGAAAAATCTGTTTATTATACCTACTGAGGGGCGTTTTCTCTTCTCACGTTCCTCCAAATGTAGTTAGAATCCTCTATGCCCCTATCCTTCTTCATAACACTATTCCTGTTCTTACTTTCCTCCAAAGGTAGTTAGAATCCTCTATGCCCCTATCCTTCTTCATAAGTCTGTTCCTCTTCTTACTTTCCTCCAAAGGTAGTTAGAATCATCTATGCCCCTATCCTTCTTCATAAGACTGTTCCTCTTGTTATTTTCCTTCAAAGGTAGTTAGAATCCTCTATGCCCCTTTCCTTCCTCATAACAGTGTTCCTCTTCTTACTTTCCACCAAAGGTAGTTAGAATCCTCTATGCCCCTATCCTTCTTCATAAGACTGTTCCTCTTCTTACTTTCCTCCAAAGGTAGTTAGAATCCTCTATGCCCCTTTCCTTCCTCATAACAGTATTCCTTTTCTTACTTTCCTCCAAAGGTAGTCTAGAATCCTCTATGACCGTCTCCTTCCTCATAACACTGTTCCTCTTGTTATTTTCCTTCAAAGGTAGTTAGAATCCTCTATGCCCCTATCCTTCTTCATAAGACTGTTCCTCTTGTTATTTTCCTTCAAAGGTAGTTAGAATCCTCTATGACCCTTTCCTTCCTCATAACAGTGTTCCTCTTCTTACTTTCCTCCAAAGGTAGTTAGAATCCTCTATGACCCTTTCCTTCCTCATAACAGTATTCCTTTTCTTACTTTCCTCCAAAGGTAGTTAGAATCCTCTATGCCCCTTTCCTTCCTCATAACAGTATTCCTTTTCTTACTTTCCTCCAAAGGTAGTTAGAATCCTCTATGACCCTTTCCTTCCTCATAACAGTGTTCCTCTTCTTACTTTCCTCCAAAGGTAGTTAGAATCCTCTATGCCCCTATCCTTCTTCATAAAACTGTTTCTCTTCTTACTTTCCTCCAAAGGTAGTTAGAATCCTCTATGCCCCTTTCCTTCCTCATAACAGTGTTCCTCTTCTTACTTTCCTCCAAAGGTAGTTAGAATCCTCTATGACCCTCTCCTTCCTCATAACACTGTTCCTCTTCTTACTTTCCTTCAAAGGTAGTTAGAATCCTCTATGACCCTCTCCTTCCTCATAACACTGTTCCTCTTGTTATTTTCCTTCAAAGGTAGTAAGAATCCTCTATGACCCTTTCCTTCCTCATAACAGTGTTCCTCTTCTTACTTTCTTCCAAAGGTAGCTAGAATCCTCTATGACCTCTCCTTCCTCATAACACTGTTCGTCTTCTTACTTTCCTCCAAAGGTACTTAGAATCCTCTATGACCCTCTCCTTCCTCATTACACTGTTCCTCTTGTTATTTTCCTTCAAAGATAGTTAGAATCCTCTATGCCCCTTTCCTTCCTCATAACAGTGTTCCCCTTCTTACTTTCCTCCAAAGGTAGTTAGAATCCTATATGCCCCTATCCTTCTTCATAGACTGTTCCTCTTCTTACATTCCTCCAAAGGTAGTTAGAATCCTCTATGCCAATTTCTTTCCTCATAACAGCGTTCCTCTTCTTACTTTCCTCCAGAGGTAGTTAGAATCATCTATGACCCTCTCCTTCCGCATAACACTATCATTTTCTTACTTTCCTCCAAAGGTAGTTAGAATCCTCTATGCCCCTTTCCTTCTTCATAACACTGTTCCTCTTCTTACTTTCCTCCAAAGGTAGTTAGAATCCTCTATGACCCTTTCCTTCCTCATGACACTGTTCATTATCTTACTTTCCTCTAAAGGTAGTTAGAATCCTCTATGCCCCTTTCCTTCTTCATAACACTGTTCCTCTTCTTACTTTCCTTCAAAGGTAGTTAGAATCCTTTATGACCCTCTCCTTCCTCATAACACTTTTCATTTTCTTACTTTCCTTCAAAGGTAGTTAGAAATACTCTATGCCCATACCAATCCTCCTAATTTTCCTCTTTTTGCTTTCCTCCAGAGGTAGTTAGAATCATCTATGCCCTATCCTTCCTCCTAACACTTTTCCTCTTTTTACTTTCCTCCAAAGGTAGTTAGAAGCCTATATGACCCTATCCTTCCTCC
This sequence comes from Palaemon carinicauda, assembly GCF_036898095.1. Lineage (NCBI taxonomy): Eukaryota > Metazoa > Arthropoda > Malacostraca > Decapoda > Palaemonidae > Palaemon > Palaemon carinicauda. The sequence goes on along the minus strand of NC_090725.1, from coordinate 298,226,261 downwards.
TAACACTGTTCCTCTTCAAACTTTCTTCCAAAGGTACTTAGAATCCTCAATATTTTCTCCTTCCTCATAACACTGTTCCTCTACTTACTCTCCTTCAAAGGTGGCTAGAATCCTCTAAGACCCTCTCCCTCCTCACAACACTGTTCATTTTCTTACTTTCCTTCAAAAGTAGTTCGAATCCTCTATGCCCATACCTATCCTCCCAGTTTTCCTCTTCTTACTTTCCTCCAAAGTTACTTAGAATCCTCTATGACCCCCCCTTAGAACACTTCCTCTTCTTACTTTCTTCGAAAGGTAGTTAGAATCCTTTATGACCCTATTCTTCCTCATAATACCGTTCTTCTTACTTTTCTTCAAAGGTAGTTAGAATCCTCTCTGCACCCATCCTTCCTCATAACAGTGTTCCTCTTCTTACTTTCCTCCAAAGGTAGTTAGAATCATCTATGCCCCTATCCTTCTTCATAAGAATGTTCTTCCTCTTACTTTCCTCCAAAGGTAGTTAGAATCCTCTATGCCCCTTTCCTTCCTCATAACAGTGTTCCTCTTCTTACTTTCCTCCAAAGGTAGTTAGAATCCTCTATGACCCTCTCCTTCCTCATAACACTGTTCCTCTTCTTACTTTCCTCCAAAGGTAGTTAGAATCCTCTATGACTCTCTCCTTC
>NC_090725.1:298210599-298218099 GCF_036898095.1 Palaemon carinicauda | reverse complement strand
ACACAGGTGAAGGAGACGCAAGGTTCTCAAGAACCAGATTATTGACAAGCAATAAATAGACAGGTTAACCACAATTATATATATATATATACATAAGAAGAGGATAACCCAAAACTTTAAGCATAAGTATGATAGTAAACAGAGCTTGTTTGTCTGAAAGAAAAAACATTAGATGCCACTTTTAAGATACCGAGGTATCAAAGTCATAAAAGCCTGTATTACAAATCAATGACATTAGTGTTAGAAACGCTTGGCACACATGTCTGCACTTATGCTAGGTTCACCTTCGGAAATGGAACAGTCTGGATGGGCAACACAGTGCCCTCACTTAGTTTGTAGTACAGTATGTAACTACACACTCACCCTGGAATTAATCGTCCCAATTAAGACCACTGTTCCTCGCAGAGTTAAACAGTAGGGTTAACACCGCGACCCACTGCTACCACAGATCTCTTTTAGTTCCTCTACTTGCTTCGCATAGTGGCGAAAGAACACTCTGGAAGACTTCCAGCCAGTGTATGAACGGAGATGTTCAAAATCCATACAATTAAAGAAATTTAAGGATGAGGCAACTTTCCTCGGATCGTGACCTGCGGGTGTATTGTCAGGATCCGCTCTGTGAATAAAATATGTGATTTTCGCTCTGAGTTGATTCAGAGATAAATTTGAGCCTGATGTTTCTCCCCTGAATAGTTGACCACCCTTGAAGTCTGAAGTTCTATGAAGATAGACCTTTAGGCATTTTACTGGACATAGAGATGCATCTTCTTTCAGAGGGCAGATTCTCCAGGGACCCCACCTGTTGGTGGGTAACTCATTCGTGGCGAGAAACGTACGATCCGGAAACAGGTTCAGTTCTCCCCCATCCAGGAACTGAACACGACCTGCCTCTCTCGAGAGGCTACAATCTCACTAACCCTGGCCCCGGACGCGAGTGCAAAATAGGAAAATAACTTTTTGTGTCAAATCCTTTAACGCACACTCTTCATTGCTCAACAGAGAAGCGAAATGAAGAACTTGTCTAAAGACCATGAAATGGGATTTGGAGGTGCTGAAGGTCTGAGCCTAGCACAGGCTTTCGGGACTTTATTAAAGATCTCGTTACCTAGGTCGACCTGGAAGGCATATAGAATGGGTCTTGTCAAAGCAGACTTACACGCTGAAATCGCGTTCGCTGTCAATCCTTGACCATGGAGGTGGAGAAGAAAGATAAGCAGAAGTCTGTCAAGATCTCCTGCGGATTCTTCGCCTTGACAAAAGGCCACCCATTTTCTCCAAGATGACTCATATTGCCTTCTAGTAGATTTGCACTTATATTCTTCAAGGAAGTCTATACTGGCTTTCGAAATCCCGAAACGCTTTCTCACCGCTAGGGAGAGAAAATCATGAGCTGCAGGGTCCGGGTTTTCTGTAATGAAGCGCAGACAGTTGACTTCTGGACTCGCTGGGTCAGAACTGGATCTGGTAGTGGTACAAACTTCAGCTACAGTTCCAATGCCAGGAGGAACCACACGCTGTTCGGCCACTTGTGGGCCACTATTGCTGCTACCCCTTGAAGGATCTCAGTTTGTTGAGGACCCTCAACAGAAGGTTATGAGGAGGGAACAGATAAATCTTGGACCATCTGTTCCAGTCGAGGGACATCGCATCCACTGCTTCCGCTAAGGGGTCCTCGTACAGGGCACGTACAGGGGCAACTTCTTGTTGTCTTTCGTCGCAAAGAGGTCTATCTGCAGTTCTGGGACTGATTCAGAATGAAGGAGAATGATCCTGCGTCTAAGGACCATTCCGACTCTATCGGTGTGAACCTGGATAGAGCGTCCGCTGTCACATTGCGGACTCCTTGAAGGTGAACTGCCGACAGGTACCACTTCTTCTTTTCCGCCAATCGGAAGACGGCCAACATCACCTGGTTGAGAGGTGGTGACCTCGATCCTTGTCGATTCAAGTATCTCACAACTACCTCGCTGTCTATCACCAACCTTATGTGGATCGAATGACGCGGGGAGACTTTCTTTAAGGTAAGGAGCACTGCCCTAGCTTCTAGAAAGTTTTATGTGAAAGGTCTTGAATAGCTTGGACCAAGTCCCCTGGACTTTTTTCCGATGAGAGTGACCTCCCCATCCCTCCTTCGAGGCGTCTGAGTGAATCGTGACCGACGGGGGAGGTGGCTGAAGAAGAACCGACTTCTTTAAATGTCTGGCTTAGGACCAAGGCCTGAGAAGAGTACTTAGCCGAAGCGGCTGGTCTTCTCAGATCTCTTCGCGCGTTTGATTCATAACTTCTCCAAACTCCGATTGCATCCTTTAGCTGTGCTCTTAGCACTGGGTCTGTCACCGAAGTAAACTGGAGAGAGCGCAGTACCCTCTCCTGCTCGTGTCTTGATATCCTTTCGGAATCTAGAGTCTCTTGACAGAACCCGCTATCTCCTTCCTTTTCTTCGCCGGGGTGGAGAAACGGTGTGACAAAAGGTCCCAGTGGATTCCCAGCCACTGGAACTTTTGAGATGGAGAAAGTCGAGACTTTTTCTGTTGATCTTGAAGCCTAGGTACTCTAGGAACTGGATCACTTGACTGGAAGCTTGCAAGCATTCTGTCTCGGATGCTGCCCACACCAACCAGTCGTCCAGGTAGGCTACTACCTGAATTCCCTTTAGGCGTAATTGTTTGAGAGCTACGCTCGCAAGCTTCGTAAAAATCCTTGGGGCTATGTTTAGCCCGAATGGCATGGCTCCGAAGGCGTATAGTCTTCGTTGTAGCCTGAACCCTAGGTAGGGGGAGAGTTGATGGCTAATTGGAATGTGCCAATAGGCGTCTGACAAGTCTATAGAGACGGAATATGCCCTCTTGGGCAGTAAGGTCCTTATGTGTTGCAGTGTTAGCATTTTGAATTTGCAATTCACTATGAACTTGTTGAGTGGCGACAAGTCCAGAATGACTCTGAGCTTTTCCGAGTCTTTCTTGGGAACACAAAACAGCCTCCCTTAGAAATTGATGGGCTTCACCCTTCGGATCACCTTTTTTCTCCAACAGTTCTTGAACGTACTCCTCCATAACGGGGGTGGAGTGTTGGAAAAACCGAAGGCACGGGGGTGGAGTGCTGTACCAGCTCCCGTCCAGTCCATTCTTGAGTAGGCTGTGGGCCCAGGGATCGAAGGTCCACCGATCCCGAAATTTCAGAAATCTCCCTCCTACTGGTATCACCTCACTTGGACTGCCGTCCTGAGGTCTTGCCTTCCTGACCACGACCACCCCTGAATCCCCTTCCCCTTGAGGGGCGTCTAGACGAGCCTCTGGCTGCTCCTCTAGGCTTTGCTCGAAAGGAAGTAGACTGCCCTTCGAACGCTGGGGTGAATGCCGTGGACTGTGTCGACACGGCCTGGGGTACCCACTGAAAAGTGGTCGGGGTTTGTGCCACAATCTGGGGCACTGGGGGCAATGGCAATTGCAGTTGCTGTTGCTGTCTAAGAGGCTTGGCTGGCCGAGACGGTAGCCTAGTCCTCATAGTCTTCCTCTTTGGTTGAGAACCCTCATCCGGGGAAGACTTTCTTTTGATAGCCAGGCCCCACTTCTGGAGAAGGTTTCTATTCTCCAAGGTGGCCTTATCAACAACTTCTTTGACCAAGTCGGTAGGGAAAAGGTCTTTTCCCCAAATGTTGGAGGAGATTAGTTTCTTTGGCTCGTGCCTCACCGTAGCCGAGGTAAACACGAACTCCCTACAAGCTCTCCTTGCCTTGACGAAGCCATAAAGGTCCTTCGTCACTGTGGCCAGATGAGACTTGGCCACTACCATGAACATTTCATGGACCTTGGGGTCACTTGCCATCATCTCGAGAGTAGTCTGAAGAGACATTGAGGCAGTCAGTCTTTCTTTTGTATCGAACTCACTTCGCAAAAGAAAGTCAGACAGCTTAGGGAGGTCCTTGCCGAACTGACGTCCGGCAATATCAGCCTCCAACTTTCCAACTGAGAACGTAAGATGGACGTCCTTCCAGTCTTTGTGGTCCATAGGCAGGGCCAGCGACAAGGGTTTACACTCCTCTAGGGAGGGGCAAGACTTGCCGGCCTCGACTGCTTTTAGTACAGCCAGAAACCCTTTCTGTAAAAAGGGAAAGGCTTTAGTAGGCGAGGACACAAAGGAAGGGAGCTTCCTATTCAATGCGGCTACCTTTGAGTTAGAGAAGCCCCTCTCTTTCATCGAGGATGAAAGTAGAGCTTGAGCCTTAGCATGGTCCATCACTATGACCTCCTTCGGCTCTGTCTCCTCCTTTGAAGCTGGTTCCTTCCTCAGCCGGACATAACAGTCCGGATATGATGCCTTGCTGGGCCAGAATTCCACCTCCTCCAGGGGAACTGAGCCCAGCTTATCCAAGATGACGATCTTTCCAGTCGTCATCGGCATGTGCTCAGCATACCTCCATGGGTTAGCATCTGAGCACAAGGGAAGGTCTTTCACATTGAGCTTTTTCTGGGGCCCATGTGATTCTGCAAGGCACTGCATTCGCAGTTCCATTGCAGCCGCCTTCTCCTGATTCTCCTTCTGCATTTGTTGGATCATTCCAACAATAGAAGAGAGGGCCTGTCCCAGCTCTACTGGGAGACCGGCCAATGTAGAGGGAATAGGCTCCGGAATCTGAACCGGAGTAGCCGACACCTCGTCGACGTCTACCTCTACAACGTCTGGGGCTTGAACTTTATCCTGGGCTTCTGCCAGGTGGTCTTCCTCCTGACACCCGTCCACATCAGACATCCTGTCATCTAACTGGATGTCTTGCATCGCGACCGCGACTTCAGCATCCACCTGGATCTGAACTTAGGGGATCTCCTCTTGAGGCTGGGGAACACTGCATCAGCTGATGCCTTAGGGAAAAGATACGCCCTCATCTTCTCACTTGGAAGATAAGGGCCAGAAGTGTTCTTTTGGAAGCCCCTTACCCAGGTACGAAGCTTCTTCCTAGCTATATCCCTTGAGTCCTCTGTCCTAGGGGGATTAAAGGTCTCAGTAATCAGGTTAGTGCACACAGTACATACCTGAGGGTCCCAATACCGGAGATCATCCTTGGAGACAGCGTATGCTGCGTGTCTCCTACAAAACTCATGTCCGCAGAGGTTCTTGCTGCTGACATTGCAGAAAGCACTTCCCCACTTCGGAGTGTCCTTCTGTAAAGAGAAGAAATTTCCATGAGTATCAAGTGAACTATGTATCACTGGATATGCATAGTATAGCATAACAATTCAGAAAGGAAAGACACACACTTGTGTTTCCCTCACAACCCATTGTTGCAGCCTTCCAGATAATAAAATCAAAATGGTTTATCTCTTCTAGAGTAACCAATGCAAGGTTTCCAGAGGAAACAGGTGGAGCTCACACCTAAGCAATGATTTTAAAATCCTGGATAATACACAGGAAAGAACTCAGCTTCCTATCTGTAGGGCAACAGCAAAGGGATGTGCAAGAAAACACAATAGTGTTAGAAGACACAGTGCTGTACCAAAACCCTTACCATAGTTTTCTTCTTACTGTATATGTTATATTGAAGAATACTAGTACAGTATAGGGGGATGTGTGCCGGCCTGCCTTTGCCGGCCGGCAAACACCACAACTAGCTTTAAAGTATACTACTTAACAGCTATAAGGCGGCAGCACTCTGGTTCAAATGCATGTGCCGGTCGGCAGCAACTGCCGGCCGGTAACAGCCAATGTTGGCTGGCAATGGCTGCCGGCCAGCAACTACACAAGGTAGTACCCAGCTGCCGGCCACACTCTTGGTGACCGGCAGACAAGGGCTGACATAAGCCGGCCGGCAAAGGTACAAGACCGATGCCAGCCGGCAGCCAAAGAACCAGAGGACTACACCTGCCCGGCTGCCGGCCTCATAGGCCGGCAGCCGGGGTCAGGTACAGCACTAGAAGAAAATAGAATGGATGCCGGGATAAGAGTGTACACAACCTCCAAGCCCGGCAACCGAAAGAGTGCACCAAGAGAATCGATTACCTAAATCACCGAAACTCACTCGTATACTATCTTGGAAATATTCCACACAGTCTAAAATGTATAAAATATAGCCTAAAGCTTCAATAAAATTTTAATGTAAATATCACCCATTAATTAATTAAAATCACGTGTGCTTGTGATATATGTTCATTAAAATAACCACGTGTTGCAAACTCACGATTCAGCTATCATGGTGGAGATGGGTTTATTTCAAGTCTGTGAACAGATTCCTGAATTCAACAGGAATATGTACGGGAACTTGTCATATACTTTTAGTCTCTCTTGATAGCTCAGTCGGCATGGTCACTGCAGGCATAGTCTCAAACCGAACAGGTGGTGGTTCGAATCCCCACCCGGCCAGAAGCTGTTACCATAAAATGAGTTCCAAGTGGATATATATTCCCAAGATAGAATTTGGTATTAAATGCCATTCTTGGGTGATATTTACATTAATTAAAATCACGTGTGCTTGTGATATATGTTCATATATATACATATATATATATATATATATATATATATATATATATATATATATATATATATATATATATATATATATAAATGGATATATTTGTATATTATATATATATATATACATATATATATATATATATATATATATATATATATATATATATATATATATATATACTGTATATATACATGTATATATATATATATATATATATATATATATATATATATATATATATATATATATATATATATATATATACATATATATATACATATATATATATATATAATAATAATTCAGTATATATATAAATATATATATATATATATATATATATATATATATATAAATATATATATATATATATATATATATATATATATATATATATATATATATATATATATATATATATATATATATATATATATATTCATATATATGTGTGTTTGTGTGTGTGCATATCTATCTAAACATTTAGCTGTCATTTTTCTTGACGGGTCACGTACACTACTATTTACATATTATATTTGGTTTCATCACTTCTCTGCCTCCATACTCCCCCAATCCCAAGCCATCCAACCCTCCCTCACACCTAATTTAAAAGTAATTGAACACTAATTAGCTAATACCTGTATTTGGATTACCCCCCTTACTAATTTGTTTGGGAAAATCGATTTCACGAGGGGATATGGTGAAGCTAATCATTGATGCAAGTCTTTTGGTCCTAGCTCCATATCATTAATGTTAAAGCAGTTTTCATAATTTATACATAAAATATCTTATTCAATGTTGTAATTGTTCTAAGAAAATTCTATTTTGAGTGTTTATTACTTCTCTTGTAGTTTATTTATTTCCTTATATCCTTTCCTCAATAGCCTATTTTCCCTGTTAGAGGCTTTGGTGTCATAGCATTCTGGTTTTCCAACTAGAGTTGTAGCTTAGCAAGTAATAAAAATAAAAATGAAAATAATAATAATAATAATAATAATAATAATAATAATAATGATAATAATAATAATAAT
>NC_090725.1:298205599-298208099 GCF_036898095.1 Palaemon carinicauda | reverse complement strand
TACTTGATAAGCTACAACCCTAATTGGAATAGCAGGATGCTATAAGACCAAGGGCTCCAACAGTGAAAATAGCCCAGTGAGGAAAGGAAATAAGGGAATAAACTAAAAGAGAAATTATCATTATTATTATTATTATTATTATTATTACTTGATAAGCTACAACCCTAATTGGAAAAGCAGGATGCTATAAGACCAAGGGCTCCAACGGTAAAAATAGCCCAGTGAGGAAAGGAAATAAGGGAATAAACTAAAAGAGAAATTATTATTATTATTATTATTATTATTATTATTACTTGATAAGCTACAACCCTAATTGGAACAGCAGGATGCTATAAGACCAAGGGCTCCAACGGTAAAAATAGCCCAGTGAGGAAAGGAAATAAGGGAATAAACTGAAAGAGAAATTATTATTATCATTATTATTATTATTATTATTATTATTATTATTATTATTATTATTATTATTATTATTACTTGATAAGCTACAACCCTAATTGGAAAAGCAGGATGCTATAAGACCAAGGGCTCCAACGGTAAAAATAGCCCAGTGAGGAAAGTAAATAAGGGAATAAACTAAAAGAGAAATTATTATTATTATTATTATTATTATTATTATTATTATTATTATTATTATTATTATTATTATTATTATTATTATTATTATTATTATTATTATTATTATTATTACTTGATAAGCTACAACCCTAATTGGAAAAGCAGGATGCTATAAAACCAAGGGCTTCAACAGGGAAAATAGAACAGTGAGGAAAGGAAATAAGGGAATAAACAAACTATAAGAGAAGTTATTATTATTATTATTATTATTATTATTATTATTATTATTATTATTATTATTATTATTATTATTATTACTTGATAAGCTACAACCCTAATTGGAAAAGCAGGATGCTATAAGACCAAGGGCTCCAACAGTGAAAATAGCCTGTGAGGAAAGGAAAAAATGGAATAAACCTACAAGAGAAGTTAACTAACAATTAAAATACAATATTTTAAAAACAGCAACAACATTGAAATAAATCTTTCATATATAAACGCTAAAAGGGTTGATATTAAAATTAACAGAGAGAAACATGGCTAAAAAAACACAAATAAAAAAACGCTCTTAACCATTTGAGTTATATATTCCAGAATTTCAAAATTGAATTAGGATAAAATATATATTTATAAATATGCAGAAAACACAACAGGAAGTGAAATTAACAACTCAAGAAGAAACATAGGTGAAGAAAACAAAAATTACAAAATAAAAATATAAAAAAAAAAAATGATTTAGTGAAACATGAAAAAAATAGCTATTTATAAAGATGCAGAAAACAACAGGAATCGAAATTAATAAACCAAAAAGAAACATAGCTAATGAAAACGAAAATTGCAAAATAAAGATATTAAAAAAGTCTTTACTGAAATATGAAAAAAATAACTATCTGTAATGATGCAGAAAAAACAACAGGAATTGAAATTAACAACTCAAGAAGAAACAGAGGTGAAGAAAACCCACATTACAAAATAAAAAAGAAATAAAAAAGGATTTAGTGAAATATGAAAAAAATAACTATTTATAAAGATGCAGAAAACGCAAAAGGAATCGAAGTTAATAAACCAAAAAGAAAAAGCTAATGAAAACCAAAATTGCAAAATAAAGATATTAAAAAAGGCTTTACTGAAAAAGGAAAAATATAACTATTTATAAAAACGCAGAAAACACAACAGGAATCGAAATTAACAACTCAAGAAGAAACAGGTAAAGAAAACCAAAATTACATAATAGAAATAAATAAAAAAAGGATTTAGTGAAATATGAAAAAATAACTATTTATAAAGAGGCAGAAAACATAACAGGAATTGAAATTAAGAAGCCAAAAAAAAAAAAAAACATAGCTAAGGAGAACCTAAAATATAAGATAGAAATATATATATAAAAAAAAAAATTATTGAATAAAAAACCCAAATTCCCTCCCCCCTCAAAAAAAAAAAAAAAAAAAAAAGATAAAAAGCTTCTCACCATTGGATGCCATTGTGAAGGAAAGGCAGATCTCCTAACATAAGGCCTCGTCTCCCTGGATTATGTGAAAGAAATACGGGGACGGGATTCTGGAGGATCAAATACGAGTAATGCTGAGTGAGCATCATTTAGAGAAATCCAGATGTCAGGATTAATGGGAGAGGAAGATTTGCTTATCTCCCAGATGTAAGACAGGTCATCTTAAGCCTAAATTTCGTGGGAGATCCTGAATTCGTGAGTACGAATGGTACCCATGAATATTATAGAAATAGGGAAGAAGAAGAGTTGGAAATAAGAGAGGGTATATATATATAAATGGGTGGGACTTGTTGCTAGGGTCTGAAGGGCCTTTCAGTTAGAATGGGTTGGTTAGTACTGCCCTGTCTACACGATCGAGCATGCCCGACGGGCAAACAGTGATACCAGACCACAATAGTTATTAAGAATGAGGGTTAATGACGTCTGAAGCGGGAAAAC
>NC_090725.1:298195599-298198099 GCF_036898095.1 Palaemon carinicauda | reverse complement strand
AATTACATTATGTAAAATGTCGTCTTTTATATTAAACCATTTGTTTACCCCATCAATAACAAAACAAAGAGTATCTCCTGGACACTAGAAATATAAAAACATATGTCAATAACTTTTTTTTAACTTAATTTTTTTGGTATTTTAATCTCCTCCAGGCTGCTTACCATTCAAATTTATATCCCATCCTAACATCCCATCTATTCCCTCCCACCTCTGTCACTCCTCTCTTTCTCCCTTTGATGCTTATATATATAAAAAAATATTTTTCATCCTTTTTAAGGGCTTTTTTGACCTAATATCCTTTGATTAATAATTTACTCTTTATTCTCCTCCACTTGATACTTTTTAATCACAGGACCTGTTTCGCCTTAGAGGAGTAAAAGGGCCTATCTCACTTACTCTTTACATATTGTCTTCCATATTGTCTCTCTTCCCTCTTCCTTTGCACTAACACCTTTTGTTTTTCTTTCCTTTAATCTTCAAAGGCATCTAACTAAAAATTCATATGCATATATATATATATATATATATATATATATATATATATATATATATATATATATATATATATATATATATATATATATATATGTAGATACATATATATTTATATATAATATATACGATATATATTATATATATGTACATACATATATATTTATATATATAATTATATATAATATATATGTATATATAAATATATATATATATTATAATATATATATATATATATATTATATATATATATATATATATATATATATATATATATATATATATATATATATATATCTATATATATATATTTACACCCACACACACGAGTTATATATAAGAATATTTGAGAAACTATTCCACAGGCTAAATTTACACCAAACCATATGTCGAATAATTTCTGGAAATTATATTTCCAGGCAAGTTTTACTCATTGCCCAACTCTCGAATAAAGAGGACGGTAACATATTAATTTCATTGAAATAACGTTTCATAAATAAATGAAAATTTAAATTATCAATACGCAGAATGTTTGGGAGAGTGAATACATGTTGAAGTGGGTGTATCTTTGAAATAATATTTCTAATGAAAGGATCGTGCGAAATATTTTCCAATACTACAAAATGTCTATATTTACACACAAACACATATAATGTGTATATATATATATATATATATATATATATATATATATATATATATATATATATATATATATATATATACATATATATATATATATATATATATTATATATATATATATATATATATATATATATATATATATACTTTTACAAATTATATAGATATACAGTATATATATATATATATATATATATATATATATATATATATATATATATATATATACATACATATATATATATATATATACATACATATATATATATATATATATATATATATATATATATATATATATATATATATATATATATATATATATATAAATATGTCTGTGTGTGTGTGCACGTGTGTGTTTTACACACACGCGCGCACACACACATACACACATATATATATGTATATATATATATATATATATATATATATATATATATATATATATATATATATATATATATATATTCATACACGTACATTCCCGCTATATATAAATATATATATATATATATATATATATATATATATATATATATATATATATATATATATATATATATATATACGTATATAAAACTCTCAGGTATTCCTGATATAATGCGTTGCTTTACTGTTGCATTCAACGTTCACAGATATCCATTAATATTCTGTAAAGTAAAAATTGCCATATAAAGTTCACTTTTATTCAACGAGTATCTTGATTCCAATTTCCTTCAAGGACATATATACAATTTGGAGAAATTGTCCTATTTTTAAGGTATCTAGCGATTCCTTATCTCCTCTGATTGTTTATGATTTTTTTTTTTTCGAGAAATCTGCCATTATAATGTTATAAATTAATTTTTAGGTGAAGATTCTCTTGGCTCCTTAAGTGTTTTCGTCTGAAGCCTCTTTTTGGTAATGGTTTTTAAGTGTTTTTTTTTATAGTCTTAATTCAAATTATTTTCAAACCATTTTCAGGGGGAAATCTATATTTTAATATATTATGTAAATGTTCACTATGGAACTTCTAAGGGACTTTTTTTTTAATTCATTAGAGAAGCAATATTTCCAACTGGTATTTTAACCCAAATATCATTTTTGTACTAATCTTAGTGAGAATGCCACCCAAGGTGCTGTCAATTTATATATCCTTTGATTCTTTTAAGTTTTTGAGAACAGCAAAGATCATAAAAACTACATCACCTAAATGTGAATTAAGATAGAATGAACAAAGCCCTCACAAGGATACTGGAAGTTAAATGGCAGGACAGGCTTAGAAATGAAACTATAAGAGAGATTACTGGAATGTCTTATTCGAGGAGATCATGGTGCGGGGTAGATGGAGATGGTTTGGGCATGCTCTTTGCACTCCCCAA
>NC_090725.1:298182248-298195099 GCF_036898095.1 Palaemon carinicauda | reverse complement strand
AGATGATAAAGGAGAGAAATAGAGGAAGAGATGATAAAGGAGGGAAATAGAGGAGGAGATGATAACGGAAAAAAATTGAGGAGTGAAATGGATGAAGAGATTATAAAGGAGGGAAATAGAGGAGGAGATGATAAAGGAGGGAAATAAAGGAGGAGATGATAAAGGAGGGAAATAGAGACTGATCTGATAAAGGAGGGAAATAGAGATAATAAAAGACTGAAATAGAGGAGGAGATGATACAGGAGCGAAATAGAGGAGGAGACGATAAAGAAGGGAAATAGAGGAGGAGATGATAAAGAAGGGAAATAGAGGAGGAGATGATAAAGAAGGGAAATAGAGGAGGAGATGATAAAGGAGAGAAATAGAGGAGGATATGATTGAGGGAAATAGAGGAGGAGATGATAAAGAAGGGAAATAGAGGAGGAGATGATAAAGAAGGGAAATAGAGGAGGAGATGATAAAGAAGGGAAATAGAGGAGGAGATGATAAAGGAGAGAAATAGAGGAGGATATGATTGAGGGAAATAGAGGAGGAGACGATAAAGAAGGGAAATAGAGGAGTAGACGATAAAGAAGGGAAATAGAGGAGGAGATGATAAAGAAGGGAAATAGAGGAGGAGATGATAAAGAAGGGAAATAGAGGAGGAGATCATAAAGGAGAGAAATAGAGGAGGATATGATTGAGGGAAATAGAGGAGGAGATGATAAAGGAGGGAAATAGAGAAGGAGATGATAAAGGAGGGATATAGAGAATGATATGGTAAAGGAGGGAAATAGAGATAATAAAGGACTTAAATAGAGGAGGAGATGATAAAGGAGGGAAATAGAGGAGGAGATGATAAATGAGGGGAATAGAGGAGGATATGATACAGGAGAGAAATAGAGGAGGATATGATACAGGAGGGAAATAGAGGAGGAGATGATACAGGAGGGAAATAGAGGAGGAGATGATAACGGAGGAAAATTGAGAAGGAAATAGATGAAGAGATTATAAGGAGGGAAATAGAGGTGGAGATGATAAAGCAGGAAAATAGAGGAGGATATGATAAAGGAGGTAAAAAGAGAAAGATATGATAAAGGAGGGAAATAGAGGAGGAGATGATAAAGGAGGGAAATAGAGGAGATGATAACGGAGGAAAATTGAGGAGGGAAATGGATGAAGAGATTATAAAGGAGGGAAATTTATGAGGAGATGATGAAGGAGGGAAATAAAGGAGGAGATGATAAAAGAGGGAAATAGAGGAGGAGATGATAAAGGAGGGAAATAGAGGAGATAATAAAGTAGGGAAAGAGGAGATAAAGAAAGAAAAAGAGGAGAGAAAAATAAGGGATTAAGTAGGTTAGTTTAAAAAAAAATTGTATGTTCTTTCAATAGTATTGTTTTTGGGGGGGAATTGTTAAAAATTGTTAAAAAAAACATATTAACATTTTACTTCTAATTCTATAATTGTCAAAGTTAAGTCATGTTACCAATCACCTTACATTAACGTTCGCCATTTAAAATAGAAATTTTTCTAAAAGAACAATTAAGGATACATACACACACACACATATATATATATATGTATATATATATATATATACACACACACACACATATGTATATATATATATATATATATATATATATGTATGTATGTATGTATGTATGTATATGTATATGTGTATATATATATATATATATATATATATATATATATGTGTATATATATATATATATATATATATATATATATATATATATATATATATATATATATATATATATATACCCACATCTATATATACATATATATATATATATATATATATATATATATATATATATATATATATATATATATATATATATATATATATATATATATATAATCTTTGGTTCAAAGGGGCGTGTAAATGCTTACCAATCAATTATCATATGTAAATATATTTATGACTGCAAATTCAAATGTCCATTACCATTCGAAAATCTGATAAATCAGCCAAAGGACACTGATCATAAACTGCTAGATTCCTCCTTTCTTCTTCTCGATGGGGGAAATAAGAAGCCTAAAACTTGTTTTCGAAGGAAAAGGAAATAAAGAACACAGGTTTTTCGAACCGGTCCATCCCTCGTAAGTCTCAAGGTATTTACATAGTATAAAGAGGGATTTCTTCCGGGAGTCTTTTCCCAGTTTTTTCTGTTTTTAGAGGGGTACTAAAAGGAAGGACTATGAACTTAAGGTTATTTCTAATGGGAAATTGAGAAATATAATTGTTAAACTTTAGTTTGAACTTATATTGTAATTATTTTTATGAGTATAGTGTAGTATTCAGACTACTTTTTTTTTTCTTTTTTTTCTTTTTTAGAAGGGTACTAAAAGGAAGGACTATGAACTTAAGGCTATTCTAATGGAAAATTGAGAAATATAATTTTTAAACTTTATTTTGAACTTATATTGTAATTATTTTTATGAGTATAGTGTAGTATTCAGACTAACTATTTTTTTTCTTTTTTAGAGGGGTACTAAAAGAAATTACTATAAACTTAAACTTACTTCTAATGTAAAATTGAGAAATATAATTATTAAACCATGATTTGAACTTTGTAGTTATTATTTTTATGAGTATAATGCAGTATCCAGACTACATCTTCTGTTTTTTGTGTATGTTTTTAGAGGGGTACTAAAGGGATGACAATAAGCTTAAGGTTATTTCTAATGGAAAATTTAATTGTTAAACTTTAATTTGAACTTTCATAGTAAGTTTTATGAGTATAGTGTAGTATTCCGACTACATTTTCTGTTTGTTTAATAATATTTTTTGAGTTCATACCATAAAATACATTGAAAAAACTAACAAAAAATTATTTTTTTTTTTACTATATCAAAGAAATATTGTTGTTCATATGGATTTTTAAACACTAATTTATCATAAAAAAATGAGAAAAAATCTAGGTTATTATTATTTGCTCTTCAGTTTATAATATCATCATCATCATCATCACCTACGCCTTTTGTCACAAAGGGCCTCGGTTAAATTTCGCCAGTCGACTCTATCTTGAGCTTTTAAATCAATACTTCTCCATTCACCTTCTAATTCATGCTTCTCAGTCCTCGGCCATATAGACCTGGGTCTCCCAACTGTTTTAGTGCTAAGTCACACTTTCCTTACTCTTAATAATACTCAACTTTCCAAAGTATTTCTGACTGTCCTCATTCTTCATTTACACATCTTACCTATCAGCTAAAACAAGGAGGGAATAACTTGTGGGAATGCAGAGCAATTTCCTATAAAGAAAAAAAAAACTAAAAGGCAATTGATATAACAGATATAATTTTACCATATACGATATAATTATAATTTCAGTTATCAGGGATTAATTGTTGGGGCATAATATATAAATATTTTCTATATTTATCATGTTGAAAATATACTAGAGAGTAATTGATACATGAAATAAAATTTCACTATATATATGATGTAATTATAATTTCAACTGTCAGTGATTAATTCCTGAAATATAAAATTAAAGTATATTCTTTATCACCAAACCTTAAACTGGGATCCACAAGGCACTAGAGAGTTGGAAGACCCCAGTCCCACATGGCTGAGGACTATAAAGCGTGAAGTACAAGATGATGAATGGGGAAGTACTGATTTAAAAAATCTTCAACTAGGATCCACAAGGCACTAGAATAATTGGAAGACCCAGTCACACATTGCTGAGGACTATGAAGCGTGAAGTAGATGATAATGAATGTTGAAGTACTGATTTAAAAAGCTCAAGATAGAGACGACTGGCGAAATCTAACCGAGGGCCCTTTAGCGTCAATAGGCGTAGGAGATGATGATGATGATGATGATATCACACACTGAAGAACAATTATACTAAATTTTCTTTAATGAGGCGCATTTGCACCGACTCGCAGCGGTGCCCTTTTAGCTCGGAAAAGTTTTCCTGCTATCTGATTGGTTAGAATGATCTTGTCCAACCAATCACCGATCAGGAAACGTTTCCGAGCGAAAAAGGGCACCCCTGCGAGTCGGTGCAAATCTGCCTCACTAAAAAGAATTGACTATAGTAACCTAGATTTTTTCCAGTTTTCATAAACAAATTAGTTTAAAATATATATGAACAACAACCGACTATTTGTGAAGATTCTCAATATAATTTGGAAACTTACATAAGGAGAATTTGCTCATTCTGACCTCTTGGAAATCGACGATTTAATAACAATTCTTAGAAGAAGAAGATGAGAGAGAGAGAGAGAGAGAGAGAGAGAGAGAGAGAGAGAGAGAGAGAGAGAGAGAGAGACAGTCCCTCGTTCAAGATGTTATCTGAAACGTGTTTACGCCAATTGAGTTGCCGGAATTCAGGTTTAATGAAAATAGCAGTATTGCAAACGAATGTAATAAGTTGCTATTTTGATGTTCGTGATTAGAATTCTGTGAATCAAAGGATTGGTACAGCGATTGCTTTTGGATTATTAGTGTTTTCTAAGGATTGCTCAAATTATAGGTTAAATACTAAGGAAAAACCAGTGCCAGTAGTTGATGTATATTTGTATGTATGTATGTATGTGTGTATATATATATATATATATATATATATATATATATATATACATACTGTACATATATATATATATATATATATATATCTATATATATATATATATATATATATATATATATATATATATATATATATATATATATATATACACACATACTGTACATATATATATATATATATATATATATATATATATATATATATATATATATATATATATATATATATATATATATATACATATATATACATATATACTGTATATATGTATATATATATATTTATATACATATATATATATATATATATATATATATATATATATATATATATATATATATATATATATCATCATCATATACCAAAGGCACTTCCCCCAATTTTGGGGGGTAGCCGACATCAACAATGAAACAAAACAAAAAGGGGACCTCTACTCTCTACGTTCCTTCAGCCTAACAAGGGACTCAACCGAGTTCAGCTGGTACTGCTAGGGCGCCACAGCCCAACCTCCCACATTATCCACCACAGATGAAGCTTCATAATGCTGAATCCCCTACTGCTGCTACCTCCGCGGTCATCTAAGGCACTGGAGGAAGCAGCAGGGCCTACCGAAACTGCATCACAATCGCTCGCCATTCATTCCTATTTCTAGCACGCTCTCTTGCCTCTCTCACATCTATCCTCCTATCACCCAGAGCTTTCTTCACACCATCCATCCACCCAAACCTTGGCCTTCCTCTTGTACTTCTCCCATCAACTCTTGCATTCATCACCTTCTTTAGCAGACAACCATTTTCCATTCTCTCAACATGGCCAAACCACCTCAACACATTCATATCCACTCTAGCCGCTAATCATTTCTTACACCCGTTCTCTCCCTCACCACTTCGTTCCTAACCCTATCTACTCGAGATACACCAGCCATACTCCTTAGACACTTCATCTCAAACACATTCAATTTCTGTCTCTCCATCACTTTCATTCCCCACAACTCCGATCCATACATCACAGTTGGTACAATCACTTTCTCATATAGAACTCTCTTTACATTCATGCCCAACCCTCTATTTTTTACTACTCCCTTAACTGCCCCCAACACTTTGCAACCTTCATTCACTCTCTGACGTACATCTGCTTCCACTCCACCATTTGCTGCAACAACAGACCCCAAGTACTTAAACTGATCCACCTCCTCAAGTAACTCTCCATTCAACATGACATTCAACCTTGCACCACCTTCCCTTCTCGTACATCTCATAATCTTACTCTTACCCACATTAACTCTCAACTTCCTTCTCTCACACACCCTTCCAAATTCTGTCACTAGTCGGTCAAGCTTCTCTTCTGTGTCTGCTACCAGTACAGTATCATCCGCAAACAACAACTGATTTACCTCCCATTCATGGTCATTCTCGCCTACCAGTTTTAATCCTCGTCCAAGCACTCGAGCATTCACCTCTCTCACCACTCCATCAACATACAAGTTAAACAATCACGGCGACATCACACATCCCTGTCTCAGCCCCACTCTCACCGGAAACCAATCACTCACTTCATTTCCTATTCTAACACATGCTTTACTACCTTTGTAGAAACTTTTCACTGCTTGCAACAACCTTCCACCAACTCCATATAACCTCATCACATTCCACATTGCTTCCCTATCAACTCTATCATATGCTTTCTCCAGATCCATAAACGCAACATACACCACCTTACCTTTTGCTAAATATTGCTCGCTTATCTGCCTAACTGTAAAAATCTGATTCATACAACCCCTACCTCTTCTAAAACCACCCTGTACTTCCAAGATTGCATTCTCTGTTTTATCCTTAATCCTATTAATCATTACTCTACCATACACTTTTCCAACTAAACTCAACAAACTAATACCTCTTGAATTACAACACTCATGCACATCTCCCTTACCCTTATATAGTGGTACAATACATGCACAAACCCAATCTACTGGTACCATTGACAACACAAAACACATATTAAACAATCTCACCAACCATTCAAGTACAGTCACACCCCCTTCCTTCAACATCTCAGCTTTCACACCATCCATACCAGATGCTTTTCCTACTCTCGTTTCATCTAGTGCTCTCCTCACTTCCTCTATTGTAATCTCTCTCTCATTCTCATCTCCCATCACTGGCACCTCAACACCTGGAACAGCAATTATATCTGCCTCCCTATTATCCTCAACATTCAGCAAACTTTCAAAATATTCCGCCCACCTTTTCCTTGCCTCCTCTCCTTTTAACAACCTTCCATTTCCATCTTTCACTGTCTCTTCAATTCTTGCGCCAGCCTTCCTTACTCTCTTCACTTCTTTCCAAAACTACTTCTTATTCTCTTCATATGACTGACCCAATCCCTGACCCCACCTCAGGTCAGCTGCCCTCTTAGCTTCACGTACCTTGCGCTTTACTTCCACATTTTTCTCTCTATATTTTTCATACTTCTCTATACTATTACTCTGCAGCCATTCTTCAAAAGCCCTCTTTTTTTTCTTCCACTTTTACCTTCACTCCTTCATTCCACCATTTACTGCCCTTCCTCATGCTGCCTCCAACAACCTTCTTGCCACATACATCACTTACAATCCCAACAAAATTTTCTTTTGCTAACTTCCACTCCTCCTCTAAATTACCAGTTTCTCTTACTCTCACCTCGTCATATGCCATATATATATATATATATATATATATATATATATATATATATATATACTGTACATATATATATATATATATATATATATATATATATATATATATATATATATATATATATATATATATATACATTACTTGCTAAGCTACAACCCTAGTTGAAAACTAAGAATGCTATAAGCCCAAGGGCTCCAACAGGAAAAACAGCTCAATCCGTAAGTATATAAGAAAATTAATGAATTACAAGAGTAGTAATAAGCAATTAAAATAAAATATTTCCAGAACAGTAACAACATTAAAATAAATCAGTCATATATAAACGATTAAAACTTTTATAAAACAAGATGAAGAGAAATGATAAAATGGTGTGCCGGAGTGTATCCTCAAGCAAGAGAACTCTAACCCAAGACAATGGATGATCATGGTACAGAGGCTATATATACAGACATATATGTTCAATAGTTTCAATATACGATTAATCTTAATATAGAATACATTAACTTCAATATATTTTCACTTATCTTGCCTTCAAAATTTCCTTTCCTATAAGGTAGGGTGAAAGGATATGGACTAAGTTGAATCCTGTTTTTTTGGCAGGAGATTAACAGATGCTTTGGAACCGAGAGTTGACAGGAGGTTGAGGGGAGATGAATGGACGTAATAAGGCAGAGAGAGAGAGAGAGAGAGAGAGAGAGAGAGAGAGAGAGAGAGAGAGAGAGAGAGAGAGAGAGAGAGAGAGAGAGAATAAGTTTAACTCTATATATCAGAAACCATTTTAGCTTGGCCTGTAGTAGAAACAAAAGTTGTATCTCCGCCTTCCAAAATAAAATCGACAGTTTTAATAACAGTTCACAAAAACATCTTTTGTTTCCACCTCTAATTACTTCTCCCTAAAAAAACTCTCCCCCTTTCAGATTTTCAAATCGCATAAGCACTATGTAAACAAATATCTTTAAACTAATTTTGCCTCTTTTTCATTAGCATTCAACCTCCATGGTTTAAGCAATTCGATAAAAAGTCTTCAAAAAGGCTACGTTCTTTGCGTCGATTTTTCTTTTTTTTTGCGATTCGCAGAATTTTCGTATCTTCAAACAGAAAAGAATTCAATACATTTCTTAGCGGTTCAAGTATTTTTCTATTATGATTTTTTGAATTTCAGTGTTAAGGATTGAAACATTGAGGATGGTCTAACATCCACTGCTCTGAAGAAAGAATCTTCTCTTCAAAATCTCCATGCTATGGAGTAGAACTTCAAACAAACTATCAATAAACTAGAGGGGCACTCAATGGAACGCAGACCTCCGCCGTGGCAGCTTATGTCTCGACCTTTTTAAACCTTAACCTTAACCTTTGATATTAACAAGTATTAATTAGCGTGGATTTTCATTCACTCAAATATGAACCAAGTTTGAAGTCTCTATGACAACGATGTCCAAACTTATTGCTGATTACGTGAATTGGACATATTGCTTGAAAGTGACCTTGACCTTTGACCTTGACCTCCCAAAATTTAATTTCCAGCTTTTAACATACCAGTTAATCCCTGCAAGTTTCATTACTCTATGATTAAAATTGTGGCCAGGAAGCTGTTCATAAACAAACACACGCAAACAGGGGGTAAAATAAAACCTACGTCCAACTTTGTTGGAGGAGGTAACAAATTAATTGATAAATCGATTTTATCATAAAAATTCTATAGAAACTTGAATGACAATTATAAAGAATTCTATATATTTCGGCAACTCTGTCATTAGTTACCGCTAATTATGTGTTAGAAATAGATAATGTTGATAAGTTTCAAATGATCAAGTTGTGGAATGATCTTCCTAATCGGGTAGTTGGCTTGGTAGAACTTCAAGAGTTCAAACTTATAGCAAATGTAATTTTGCTTTTTATAGTTTATATATGAAAGATATCTTTAAAAAATATTTCATATTGATTGTTCATTATTTCTCATTTAGCTTATTTATTTCCTTCCTCCTGGGCTATTTTTCCTTGTTGGAACCCTTCGGCATATAGCATCTTGTTTTTCCAACTAGGGTCGTAGCTTAGCTAGTAATAATAATCATTATTAATTATAATGATAAATAATAAATCCGTGATGACTGACAATCGTATCTATCTCGTACCAATGCTAAATTCATCCAAGGTTTATTAAAAATCTGTTTATTATACCTCCTAAGGGGCGTTTTCTCTTCTCACTTTCCTCCAAATATAGTTAGAATCCTCTATGCCCCTATCCTTCCTCATAACACTCTTCCTGTTCTTACATTCCTCCAAAGGTAGTTAGAATCCTCTATGCCCCTATCCTTCTTCATAAGACTGTTCCTCTTCTTACTTTCCTCTAAAGGTAGTTAGAATCCTCTATGATCCTCTCCTTCCTCATAACACTGTTCCTCTTCGTACTTTCCTTCAAAGGTAGTTAGAATCCTCTATCCCCTTTCCTTCCTCATAACACTTTTCCTCTTCTTACTTTCCTTCAAAGGTAGTTGGAACCCTTTATGACCCTATCCTTCCTCATAACAGTGTACCTCTTCTTACTTTCCTCCAAAGGTAGCTAGAATCCTCTATGACCCTCTCCTTCCTCATATCACTGTTAATTTTCTTACTTTCCTCCAAAGGTAGTTAGAATCCTCTATGATCCTCTCCTTCCTCATAACACTGTTCCTCTTCTTACTTTCCTTCAAAGGTAGGTAGAATCCTCTATGCCCTTTTCCTTCCTCATAACAGTGTTCCTCTTCTTACTTTCCTCCAAAGGTAGTTAGAATCCTCTATGCCCCTATCCTTCTTCATAAGACTGTTCCTCTTCTTACTTTCCTCTAAAGGTAGTTAGAATCCTCTATGATCCCCTCCTTCCTCATAACAGTGTACCTCTTCTTACTTTCCTTCAAAGGTAGTTAGAATCCTCTATGATCCCCTCCTTCCTCATAACAGTGTACCTCTTCTTACTTTCCTTCAAAGGTAGTTAGAATCCTCTATGACCCTCTCCTTCCTCATAATAGTGTTCCTCTTCTTACTTTCCCCCAAAGGTAGTTAGATTCCTCTATGCCCCTATCCTTCTTCATAAGGGTGTCCGGACAATTCGGTCCCGGACAATTCGGTCCCGGACAATTCGGCCCTGGACAATTCGGTCCCGGACAGTTTGGTCCCGGACAATTCAGTACTAGGACAATTCGGTACCAAGACAATTCGGTACCAAGACAATTCGGTACCAATTAATTCTTATAATATGGAAAAACAGTATTTTTTCACTTTTCATCGTTTCTAAAATTCCTATCAGTTCTAAGCATTACTTTTAAAAAAAGTTTTGCTTTTGTTGGTATAGATATAAAAAAAGTCCAATTGATTTATCCTTGTTTGTGCGATAAATTAAAAAAAAAAAAGATAATTTTTTTTCTTTATTGTATAAAAAATGAAACAGTAAAAACCATACATTTCTTATGTTAAAAGTATGTATATAAAAATAAAATAGTAAAAACTATACATTTCATGTCGTTAAAAGCATATAGAAAAGATTTAAACTTCAATATTATGAGCAATTGCTTTAAGGAACTGCATTCTTTCTGCTTGATTATATTTCTGTACTAGATGAATGATACGCTAGTCACCATCCCTGTAATTCCCTTTTTTTTTTTTTTTGACTGATTCATCCCCGTTTCGTAGCATTTGTAATTCGAATATATGAATATGAATATATGAATTTTCAACATAAGAGACAATAGGTTGAGGGATATCATCATCATCAACCAATTCATCAAAGGCATCCGCAACCTGATTTAAAGGTAAAAATGCTAAGGCTATAAAACATCTCAATTTAAGACTGAATATGTCATTTTCGTATCATCAGTATTTTCTTTATGTTTTTGGTACACGCAGTTTTCCTTATCAACTAATTTCCTTTTTCCTTTTTCCGACTGTACGCAGTTGCAAGACTTCATTGTGTGAATGATGGGGTGAAACTAGACTATAAAGTCTGGAATAAAGAAACTAATAAAGTCGTTTTCTTTATATATATTTTTTTAAACTAAGGGAATAACCAAAGTAATCGTTTAGTAATAAAATAGTTAGGTGGATTGTTTATGTTATTTGTGAACAACTACAGAATAACAAGACTAAATAGTTAGGTATTGAAGTGATATTAAATATGAATAGTTCATAATATGTAATGTAAAAATATCATATTTTCCTGATTTTAAAAAATTACAAGCCTGGTACCGAATTGTCCTGGTACCGAATTGTCCTAGTACCGAATTGTCCGGGACCAAACTGTCCAGGACCGAATTGTCCGGGACCGAATTGTCCAGGACCGAATTGTCCTAGCACCCTTCATAAGACTGTTCCTCTTCTTACTTTCCTCCAAAGGTAGTTAGAATCCTCTATGACCCATCTTCCTCATAACACTGTTCCTCTTCTTACTTTCCTCCAAACTTAGTTAGAATCCTCTAAGCCCCTTTCCTTCCTCATAACACTTTTCCTCTTCTTACTTTCCTTCAAAGGTAGTTAGAATCCTCTATGACCCTATCCTTCTTCATAAGACTGTTCCTCTTCTTACTTTCCTCCAAAGGTAGTTAGAATCCTCTATGACCCATCTTCCTCATAACACTGTTCCTCTTCTTACTTTCCTTCAAAGGTAGTAGGAATCCTCTATGACCCTATCCTTCCTCATAACAGCGTTCCGCTTCTTACTTTCCTCCAAAGGTAGCTAGAATCCTCTATGACCCTCTCCTTCCTCATATCACTGTTAATTTTCTTACTTTCCTCCAAAGGTAGTTAGAATCCTCTATGCCCCTATCCGTCTTCATAAGACTGTTCCTCTTCTTACTTTCCTCCAAAGGTAGTTAGAATCCTCTATGACCCATCTTCCTCATAACACTTTTCCTCTTCTTACTTTCCTCCAGAGGTAGATAGAATCATCTATGCCCTATCCTTCCTCCTGACACTTTTCCTCTTTTTACTTTCCTCCAAAGGTAGTTAGAAGCCTATATGACCCTATCCTTCCTCATAACACTGTTCATCTACATACTTTCTTACAAAGGTACCTAGAATCCTCAATGATTTCTCCTTCCTCATAACACTGATCCTCTTCTTACTCTCCTTCAAAGGTGGTTATAATCCTCTATGACCCTCTCCTTCTTCATAACACTGTTCATTTTCTTACTTTTCTTCAAAAGTAGTTCGAATCCTCTATGCCCATATCTATCCTCCCAGTTTTCATCTTCTTACTTTCCTCCAAAGTTACTTAGAATCCTCTATGACCCCTATCCTACCTTAGAACACTTCCTGTTCTTACTTTCTTCCAAAGGTAGTTAGAATCCTTTATGACCCTATTCTTCCTCATAATACTGTACTTCTTACTTTTCTTCAAAGGTAGTTAGAATCCTCTGCATCCATCCTTCCTAATAACACTGTGCCTCTTCTTACTTTCCTCCAAAGGTAGTTAGAATCCTCTATGACCTATCTTCCTCATAACACTATTCCTCTTCTTACTTTCCTCCAGAGGTAGTTAGAATCCTCTATGCCCCTTTCCTTCCTCATAACACTTTTCCTCTTCTTACTTTACTTCAAAGGTAATTTAGTTAAGACTCCTCTATGACCCTATCCTTCCTCATAACA
>NC_090725.1:298159748-298162248 GCF_036898095.1 Palaemon carinicauda | reverse complement strand
GCATAGGCAGTGAGCCAACTTACCAGCACGTCACACTGGAAGTCCCATCCGCACCAGTTCAAAACCAGAATTCTCCCAACTTTGACGGCCGTGAACGGAGAAGCAGCCTGACTGAAACGAACCAATCAGCAACCAGCACCTGACTGAAACGAACCAATCAGCAACCAGCACCTGACTTGATGAGCCTCTCCAGTGGTATGAATAGAGCCAGCCAGCCTAAATCCATCCATAGTTGGCCTGGTGATGAGAGTAGCAGCGTGGCACCCTGCGGTAATGCAATAACTACCGATTTTGACCGTTTATTTTTATAGTAAAATTATAGAACGTTCTGTATGCATTTTGTTTCCCCCTACTGATTTGTAACATACCACAGCTGCGGGTTCTATGTAGTACTGATAAAAGAAAGAAAATTTGAGCCGCTGAGAAACTGAAAGATAAATACCAGTAAATCAGCCATTATTTTCAATGAAACCTGGTAGCAAGATAGTCTACTACCAAAAATAATAATAACAACAACTAAATATGATACATATACACCTGAAATTATAGTTTGAATACAGCCACTTCCTTCTGTCTTTATAAAATCTAGTTTTTCACCTCTTAAATATTTTTCCCAACTGGATACGTAATCAGTCTTCTCTCTCAAAGAATACAAAAATTATCGAAAATCTCTCGTGACATTTGAAATGCCACACACCTGTTTATCCACTGTTGCAACATCTCTCTTAATAATTCTGTAAACTATACTTTTTGCTGTGGTTTTTGTTATCATTTTTATTTTCATTCCTTTTCATATATTATGTTTCTTGCCATTTCAACATACTTCATGTTATGTAATACTATTTTTTTCTTAACTGCAATTCGATCTTAGTTTCACACAAGTAACAGCTGTGAGAATATATATCTAATGCCATTTATGTAATTAATAGTATTTTAATGCAGGACTTCAAATAATCTATTGTATCTTAATTTCATTATAAAAACCACCGCTCAATAAAATGTCACAGTTTTTTTTTTTTTTTTTTTTTTTTTTTTTTTTTAGTCAAGATTTTGTCCTTTAATCAGTTCTTACTAAGGTCCTAAAACTCACAACAACAGAGGACTACAATTTTCAGTGCGAATTCTTTGCCTGGAAATATTTCCTGATGAGGAAGATATCATTAATACCTTCATCATCCTCTACTTCGTGCTTCATAGTCCTCAGCCTTGTAGGCCTGATTGAAACTGTAAGAGGAGCTTTATAAGATCAATGGCCCCAGCTAGAAACCAAACTGGCAAACAGGGAACAGATTATAACTCTCAGCATATGTATTCAGCTGCTCTGCCAACAGATATTCTCTTGCTTGAGGGTACAATAAAGCACACTATTCTATCTCATTTCTCTTATTCTTGTTTTTTTATTGTGTATATAGTTTTTTAAGGAGATATTTATTTTAATGTTGTTACTCCTTAAAATATTTCATTTTTCCTTGTTTCCTTTCTTCACGGGGCTATTTTCCCTGTTGGAGCCTATGGGCTTATAGCATCCTGCTTTTTCAACTATGGTTGTAGCTTAGCAAGTAATAATAATAAAAATGATGATAATAATAATAATAATAATAATAATAATAATAATAATAATAATGTGTGTTATAGAAATGGCTAGAATACCACTACATTCACATATTAAAATAACTAGACAAAGAAAAAGACAAACGACAAATCAAAAAAAAGAAAAAAAGAAAAAAAGAAAAAAAAAAAAAAAAAAAAAAAAAAAACAGGTCAACAATAGATCTTCTTTAGCTAACTTGCAAAAAGTATGTACAACATAGATAAGATTTCTGTTTAGAGAAAAAAAAATTGATTGAAAGGACTTTCGAGTCAACATTTAAATTTCAAGGAACCAAAAAGTTGAATGATTAAATATACAGCAAAGACTGACGTTTTGAGAATACCCACAATTCGTATTCTTGAATATTACCAGAAAGTATTACATTAAATGATCAAATTGTATTAATTAACATCTGAATTATAAACAATTTGAACGACAGCTCTTAACCAAGTTTAATTATTCCAAATCGAACTAATCCATTATTTTCGAAAGCTAATTCACCTCTTGTTTTAGATAATAAGTAAGTCTACAATCATCATTTATACTAGAGTTATTATTATTATTATTATTATTATTATTATTACTACTATTATTATTATTATTACTAGACAAGCTACAACTCTATTTGGAAAAGCCGGATGCTATAAGTCCAGGGGCTCCAACAGGGAAAATAGCCCAGTGAGGAAAGGTAAAAAGGAAAATAAAATATTTTAAGAAGAATAACATTAAAATACACATTAAATTCGACACTTGGACCTACACCCCAAAAATATAATGTCAGAAATGACAAGAAGATTGTGAAGATATAATTACAAGCTAATTTACTTTTATACAACCTGACCAATTATTATTATTATTATTATTATTATTATTACTAGCCAAGCTACAACCCTATTTGGAAAAGCAAGA
>NC_090725.1:298139748-298154748 GCF_036898095.1 Palaemon carinicauda | reverse complement strand
TCCCGCTTCTGAAGTCATTAACCTTCATTCTAACTAACTATCGTGGTCTGGTATCACTGTTTGCCCGTCGGGCATGCTCGATCGTGTGGACAGAGCTTAAGAATAAAAAGATACAAAAAGCGAAGCAAAGTACAGTTATGATTATTCCTCAGCTCCTCCGTTTCTTTGTTTATTATAATGGCAAAAATATCATTAACATATCTATAATCAATATATTGGCCAAACTTCCTTCCATTAATTTGTAATCATGTTATAAAAAATAAACTTTTGTAGCTAATTACTACTTAGTAATCTGATAGTTCTTGAACCTATTTTCAATTGTTAATGGTAATAAACTTACTAAGTCCATCTCTTCTTGTATTGAAAATGCAATGAAGGGAATATTTCAATATAAGGTGATTAGCATATTAAAATGGCAAAAGTAGTTGATATTAGTCTTTCTTATTCAAATGACTTGATTACATAAAATAACTTTAGCTAATTGATATTTTATTTGCCTTAATGACCCTTAAGACGGCCACTTTATATCAGGAACTTGTGTATAATATAATGTCATTAAGTATGATGAGCCCAGTAGGAATTCCCACGTCACGTGTAAACGAAATATATTTTGAGTTGCAAAATGCACATTATACAGTAACTAAAGTCGCCGCAAAGATTCCGGGCAAGATAAGCCACACCCCTTGATGATGTCATAGCCAATCACATTGCTTCGCAAGTTACCAGTGGTCACAATACCTCCCCTTACAAATTTCATAGTATTCTAACTTATTTGTTGTGACCAACGCAAGAGACATGATTGCCTATGACGTCATCAGAGGGTGTGGCTTATTTCGCCCGCAATATCTGTGGCGACTGTAGTGTTTATTCACTTTAAATGCTTGTTATAGATATGTAATAATAAACTATATCGATAATAGCTTTCCATTACAACAGTGCCTGTAAAAATCTATAAGGCGATAATAGATCATTTCTAATTTGTAATATGCAGAGAACATTTGCAATATCTTGAGAAAACATTTTATGATAAATTGTATTAAACATTTGGGAATCCCTGGAAGACTTAAAGTTTAATCTATTAAGATTGGACTTTGTAATTATGAGAAATAAACCTTAATTACCTCCTGACAAGATATTCTTAATAACTTTAAGTAATCCTTTGCAATCACCAGAAGTAATCTTTTGTAATTATTTGAAGCAAAATAGGCAATCATATTAATACACTAAAATTATCCAAATTTAATTTTTACAATCTCAAAATATGCTTTGGATAAAGGTTGATTTTTCTTTTTAATTATATTAGTTCTTTTAAAGTAAAGAACCGGTTTATATTGTCTATTTATTCATTAGGACCAAGCAATATTTAATATAAAAATTATATAGGTAATCTTTCCTCTTGTACATAATCTGTAAATATGATTGTGTATCAAATAAGCTCCATATATATATATATATATATATATATATATATATATATATATATATATATATATCCATATATATAAACATATATATAAACATATATATATATATATATATATATATATACACACACATATATATAAACATATATATATACAGTATTTATATATATATATATATATATATATACATATACATATATGTATATATATATATATACATATACATATATGTATATATATATATATATATATATATATATATATATGTATATATATATACATATATATGTATATATATATGTATATATATATATGTATACATATATATATACATATATATATATATATATATATATATATATATATATATATATATTATATATATATATATATATGGAGCTAATCTTTCCTTAGACAACCTCTGTAAGGTTTAGAATGCTTCCAGAAGGCTAAAATCAAGGACTCCAAAACCACATTCACTCACTGCACAGCCTCTAAAACGTTCAAATCTCTTCCATAAAACGTTTAAATCTCTTCCATAAAACGTTTAAATCTCTTCCAGAATGATATAAAGGTTATAAAATGAAATAGAAATTCAGATATTGTCGATAATAGAACAGGAAAATAGAAAAAAAATCGTAACACTTCGAAAAAAACTTATAAAATCTCAACCTGATTCTGATATAATACTAGATTCACCATAGAAAATCAAAGCAAATAGAAATAATCAGAACTAGAGGGGCACTCAGTAGAGCGCAGACCTCCAACGTGGCAGCTTATTTCTCGGCCTTTTGCTCAACCTTGACCTTTGACCTTAACATGTATTAAATGGCGTGGATATTCATACACTCATATATGAACCAAGTTTGAATTCTCTGTGACAACGATGTCTAATCTTATGGCTGATTACGTGAATTGGACATTTTGCTTGACCGTGATCCTGACCTTTGACGTTGACCTTACTAAATTTAATCATTCTCAGCTTTTTACTAAAAGTTAATCACTGCAAGTTTCATTAGAAATAAAATTGTAGGCAGGAAGCTGTTCACAAACAAACACATACACACACATTACACACACAAACAAGGCGAAAATATAACCACTTTCCAACTTCGTTGCCGAAGATAATAAAAACCAAGGCATTGAGTTACAGTTTATAAGCATCACATCATCGAAAATAATTTAATAACACTTGTCAGGGGAAATGAGTCAGCCGAGACAGTAATGAAAAAGGTTAATATCAATAAAACCATCAAAATAATCAACTTGATGAATAACAAGGGACATACGTAAGCAACATGACAGCAAGACAGGCAGTCAAGGAACTCCATTGTTTGAAAAACTTGTTACTTTTCTTACAAATTGTTTTGCATATTTTCAAAAACTTATTCATGAAATTTAATATTATCTTATCTTCCTATCAAAGATACATATTATTGGCTGTAGTCTAAATCAAGACGTTTATACTCGAACGAATTTGTTTTGCATATTTTCCTTAGCTTCAAAATCCTTTTTCATAAAAATTAATATTCTGGTTTCATCCTACCAAATATGCATATTAGAGACTGTGGTCTAAATCAAGACGTTTATACTAAAAAAAATTTGTTTTGCATATTTTCCTTAGCTTTAAAATCCTTTCTCATAAAAATCAATATTCTGGTTTCATCCTACCAAATATACATATTATTGGCTGTAGTCTAAACCAAGACGTTTATACCCAAACAAATTTGTTTTGCATATTTTCCTTAGCTTTAAAATCCTTTTTCATAAAAATTAATATTCTGGTTTCATCCTACCAAATATACATATTATTGGCTGTAGTCTAAACCAAGACGTTTATACCCAAACAAATTTGTTTTGCATATTTTCCTTAGCTTTAAAATCCTTTTTCTTAAAAATTAATATTATGGTTTCATCCTATCAAATATACATATTATTGGCTGTAGTCTAAACCAAGCGTTTACACTAAAAAAATTTGTATTGCTTATTTTCCTTAACTTTAAAATCCTTTTTCATAAAAAATAATATTCTCTTTTCTTCCTATCAAAGATAAATATTATTGACTGTAGTCTAAACCAAGACGATTATACTCAAACAAATTTATTTTGAATATTTTCCTTACTTTTAAAATCCTTTTTCATAAAAAATAATATTCTCTTTTCTTCCTATCAAAGATAAATATTATTGACTGTAGTCTAAACCAAGACGATTATACTCAAACAAATTTATTTTGCATATTTTCCTTAGCTTTAAAATCTTTTTCATAGAGATTAATATTCTCATTTAGTCCTATCAAAGATGCTTATTAATGGCTGTAGTCTAAACCAAGACATTTATACTTAAAGAAAAGTTGTTTTCAATGTGTAATTACGTGAAAATGCGTTTTTCTTCTTTCTAGGAATTAAATTTCTAGAATTAATTCTCCTTAATTTTTTTCTGGCTTGATCTTCAGACAACAATTCTGATAATGATTTTTCTTTGGTATCTTCAACTTCTTCTATTACTACTAATATTGTTCCCTCTCTTTCTACGTTCTCCTCATATTCCTTGCATCTTATAAAGTATTAATCCATTATTCATATTCTTATTATTTATTAAAGTTGGTATTCATAGTAAAAATGAATACTTGTAACAATTTTCTTAATTATTTTGGTATTTATCACAGAATGGCTTAAAATCAATTAATACAATACGTAATCTAATTTGTCAAGATTATTCTTCTTATTTTCATTATTAGCATTACTTGAATTAATCCTTAATCTGATTTATTTTGATAATTGTAACTGAATTTCTAGAATATACTATCTTGACTCTGTCTCCATTCAAAATAATCTCGAAATATTCATTTATATCTAAAAATGAACCAAATCTTATATAAATTCCCGCATCATGGAATATTCCATTTTCACATAAACAAAAGAAACCAAAAAAAACTACAATATTCAAATCATGAACATGCATAAAAAAATAGAAAATATTTATTTCAACCTTCGACCTGCAGCAGGAGACCACGTCACGTGACTTTTAGCCCTGGAAAGTCACGAACGTATTTCCTCTCGGACTTAATATGTCAGCTTAGTGATAATGAAGGCCATGTCGTGATGGGCATAACATCATTATAGAAACCGTGAAATTATAATGGCTTGGAAAATGATTGGTGTTTGTGGTCAATGAGGCTAAAGGAAGCGCGTGCTCTTTTCTCCTGGCTGGAACAGTTTTGGAAGGAAGTCTTGCTTTTCTGGTTGCTAAGTTGATGAAAAAGGATGTTTTATGGAATTTCTTATGAATTTTTCTATACTGAATTATAATATATATAGTGTTACAAGTTTCCTCGACCAGGGTTCGATTCCCAGCCGGTCAGAATCTATTGTCTTTGAGCGGTTTTGCCCGGGGCTCTGATCCAGAAGTCGGTAAAGAGGAATTCAGATATTAGTGTATGGAAATATATTGCTTATTTGAGTATGAAAAACATGTCAAAATGTGCAAAATTTATCATATATAAATATATATATATATATATATATATAAATATATATATACGTATATATATATATGAATGTATATATATGTATGTATATATATATATATATATATGTATATATATATATATATATATGTATATATATATATATACATATATATATATATATATATATACATATATATATATAAATATATATATATATACATATATATATATATATATATGTATATATACTTACATACATATATATATATATATATATACATACAAAAATAATTTCTTCACGGAGGGTATGAATTAAATGCAAGGGTAGACTTGCTAGGTGATTTGAATGCTATGTAAGGTTCAGAGAAAAGTGATTGGAGTTCCGGTTTGTACATAGTCTCTGAAGTAAATTAAAATGCGTACAATAACACGCCTAGTATTTCTAAAAAAAAGTCTAAAGTCACATATTCTTATCAATCCACAGTCCATGGATTCTCCGGCCATTATATTGGAATGACGATGATTAGACTATCTAAATGATTGCCTTCATGATCAACAGAATGTCATTGAAATGGATCAACTCCTTCTGTATAAGAAGGTTGTCTTGCGAGACGATATAATAAAAAATCTAAGATCATTGACAGTGCTCCGGACGGCAGAAGGCTCAGGATCATGGAGACCCTACTCATCCAGCAAGAGAAGCCTAACCTCAATAAAACGCAGGAGATGCTCCTTCTCCCCTCCTGACGTAGGAATACAGCCAATGATTCGCTAGCCACAACGAGGATGACAATAATCAGCGGCCCGGCAGCTTACCTGTGACTGAGACTCTCCTGGCTAGTGCCTTGGCTAATCAGCAAGCAGCTTGGGACTCTCCGGATCTGCAAACTGGACAGCAGAACAGTTTGCCTGACTCAGAGCCCTGCTTAGGCACTGCGCCAAATTATCAGCATGTCACACTGGAAGTCCCATCCGCACCAGCTCAAACCCAGAATTCTCCCAGCTTTGACGGCCGCGAACGGAAAAGCAGCCTGACTGAAACGAACCAATCAGCAACCAGCACCTGACTTGATGAGCCTCTCCAGAGGTATGAATAGAGCCAGTCAGCCTACATCCATTCATACACGGCCTGGTTATGAGAGGAGCAGCCTGGCACCCTGCGGTAATGCGTAGTAGCCGATAACTACAGATTTTGACCGTTTATTTTTATAGTAAAATTATAGAACGTTCTCTATGCATTTTGTTTCCCCCTACTGATTTGCAACATAGCACAGCTACGGGTTCTATGTAGGACTGATAAAAAAAAAGAAAATTTTGAGCTGCTGAGAAACTAAATTGAAAGATAAATACCAGTAAGTCAGCCATTATTTTCAATGAAACCTGCTTGCAAGATAGTCTACTACCAAAAATAATAATAACAACAACAACAAATAAATATGATACATATACACCTGAAATTATAGTTTGAATACAGCCACTTCCTTCTGTCTTTATAAAATCTAGCTTTTCACCTCTTTAATATTTTTCTCAACTGGATACGTCATCAGTCTTCTCTCTCAAAGAATACAAAAATCATCGAAAATCTCTCGTGACATTTGAAATGCCACACACCTGTTTATCCTCTGTTACAACATATCTCTTAATAATTCTGTAAAATATACTTTTTGCTGTGGTTTTTATTATCATTTTTATTTTCATTCGTTTTCTTATATTATGTTTCTTGCCATTTCAACATACTTTATGTTATGTAATACTATTTTTTTCTTAACTGCAATTCGATTTTAGTTTCACACAAGTAATAGCTGTGAGAATATATATCTAATGCCATTTATGTAATTAATAGTATTTTAATGCAGGACTTCAAATAATCTATTTTATCTGAATTTTATTATAAAAACCACTGTTAAATAAGATGTCATTTTTTTTTTTTTAGCTATTTTAGTCAAGATTTTGTCCTGCTTTAATCAGTTCTTCCTATGGCCCTAAAACTCACAACAACAAAGGACCACAATTTTCAGTGCGAATTCTTTGCCTTGAAATATTTCATGATGAGGAAGGTATCATTAATACCTTCATCGTCCTCTACTTCGTGTTCCATAGTCCTCAGCAATGTAGGCCTGATTGAAATTGTAAGAGGAGCTTCATGAGATCCATAGCTCCAGCTAGAAACAAAACTGTCAAACAAAGTACAGATAATTCCTGTCAGCATATGTATTAAGCTGCTCTGCCAACAGATATTCTCTTGCTTGAGGGTACAATAAAGCACACTATTCTATCTCATTTCTCTTATTCTTGTTTTTTTATTGTGTATATAGTTTTTTAAGGAGATATTTATTTTAATGTTGTTACTCCTTAAAATATTTCATTTTTCCTTGTTTCCTTTTCTTCACGGGGCTATTTTCCCTGTTGGAGCCTATGGGCTTATAGCATCCTGCTTTTTCAACTATGGTTGTAGCTTAGCAAGTAATAATAATAAAAATGATAATAATAATAATAATAATAATAATAATAATAATAATAATAATAATAATAATAATAATAATAATAATAATGTGTGTTATAGAAATGGCTAGAATACCACTACATTCACATATTAAAATAACTAGACAAAGAAAAAGACAAACGACAAATCAAAAAAAAGAAAAAAAGAAAAAAAAAGAAGAAAAAAAAAAAAAACAGGTCAACAATAGATCTTCTTTAGCTAACTTGCAAAAAAATATGTACAACATAGATAAGATTTCAGTTTAGAGAAAAAAAAAATTGATTGAAAGGACTTTCGAGTCAACATTTAAATTTCAAGGAACCAAAAAGTTGAATGATTAAATATACAGCAAAGACTGACGTTTTGAGAATACCCACAATTCGTATTCTTGAATATTACCAGAAAGTATTACATTAAATGATCAAATTGTATTAATTAACATCTGAATTATAAACAATTTGAACGACAGCTCTTAGCCAAGTTTAATTATTCCAAGTCGAACTAATCCAATATTTCCGAAAGCTAATTCATCTCCTGTTTCAGATAATAAGTAAGTCTAAAATCATCATTTATGCTAGAGTTATTGTTATTATTATTATTATTATTATTATTGATTATTATTATTATTATTATTATTATTATTATTATTATTATTATTATTATTATTATTATTATTATTTCGGGAGTAGACCCTCTTTTAAGCAGGTTTTCTCACTGCTCGAAACCGGTTGAGTCGAAGGATGTGTTAAACTTAACTCCACATAATTTATAATTTTTTTTTTTTTTTTTTACAAAAGTGACCTTTACTTTATGTTCAGTAACATTGTGATAGTGTTTTATACTTTGTACATATTATCTGTACTTTTATAATGTGTTGTGATATATTAAAGACAAATTGTGAAAGATATGGTCTTCATCACCTTCCTATTGATATGTCCCTTTCCCAGTTACTGGCGGATTGTTCAAATGAAGAGAAAAAGATAATAAGAACAATAGAAAAAGTTAATTACAAAATTAACGCCACTGAGGCAGCAATCACTTTCAATATTATTATTATTATTATTATTATTATTATTATTATTATTATTATTGTTATTACTAGCCAAGCTACAACCCTATTTGGAAAAGCAGGATGCTATAAGCCCAGGGGCGGGCTCCAACAGGGGAAATAGCCCAGTGAGGAAAGGTGAAAAGGAAAATAAAATATTTTAAGAAGAGTAACATTAAAATACACATTAAATTTGACACTTGGACCAACACCCCAAAAATATAATGCCAGAAATGGCAAGAAGATTGTGAAAATATAATTACAAGCTAATTTACTTTTATACAATCTGACCAATTATTATCATTATTATTATCATTATTATTATTATTATTATTATTATTATTATTAGCCAAGCTACAACCCTATTTGGAAAAGCAAGATGCTATAAGCCCAAGGGCTCTAATAGAGAAAAAAGGCCCAGTGAGGAAAGGAAATAAGGAAACAAATAAATGATGAGAATAAATTAACAATAAATCATTCTAAAAAACAGTAACAACGTCAAAATAGATATGTCATATATAAACTATTAACAACGTCAAAAACAGATATGTCATATATGAACTATGAAAAGACTCATGTCAGCCTGGTCAACATAAAAAACATTTGCTTCAACTTTGAACTTTTGAAGTTCTACTGATTCAAGCTACGCGAGAGATCACTCAACAAGCCATTTCTATCTTTCAAGAATGTGTCATATCAGAATACATCTTGCTCAGTCTTAATCAATTATGAATTTAAACAATGATAAGAAGTTGAACTGGAGAGTCAATCATTCATGTATAACACCGGATGAATAACGTGATACAATGTCGAATCAAAAGACAGACTTATATGTATCATTATTACCTCCCCCCAACGAAGTTGGAAGGAGGTTATGTTTTACCACCTGTGTGTGTTTTGTGTGTTTAGTTGTGAACAGCTTCCTGACCACAATTTTTAATCAAAGAGTAATAAAACTTGCTGGGATTAACTGTTATGTAAAAAGTTAGAAATTATTCAATTATGGAAGGTCAAGGTCAAATGTCAAGGTCGAAGGTCAACGTCGAAGGTCAAGGTTAAAGGTCAAGGTCAAAGGTCAAGGTCACGGTCCAGAAAAATGTCCAATTCGCGTAATCAATCATATGTTTGGACATTGTTGTCACAGAGACTTCAGACTTGGTTCATATTTGAGTGTATGAAAATCCACTGCAATTAATACACGTTAAGGTCAAAGGTTAAGGTCAACTTCAAGCAAAAGGTCGAGAAATAAGCTGTTAGAATGTAGTATTGGAAACATCGCTGTCTGACTATCTGATGGACTAGGGTCCAAGACCCACTTGCCCGTAACCTTGATCTTTGACTTTGACCTTCCAAAAGTTAATTATTTTTAGCTTTTTACGTAACAGTTAATTCCTGCAAGTTTCATTACTCTGTGATGAAAATTGTGGTCAGGAAGCTGTTCACAGACAAACACACGCACACAAACAAGGGGTATAATTAACAAAAATAATAATAATAATAATAATAATAATACTACTACTACTACTACTACTACTACTACTACTACTACTACTACTACTTACTACTACTAATAATAATAATAATAATGATCATGACAATTAAAATGACATTAACAATGATAATTGATAATAATAATAACAATAAGGACAATAATAACAACAATAACAATAATGACCATACTACTACTACTACTACTACTATTGATGATAACAACAACAACAACAACAACAACCACAATAACAACAGCAATAATAATAATAATAATAATAATAATAATAATAATAATGATAAATACTACTACTCTACTACTACTACTACTACTACTACTACTACTACTACCTCGAAACGCTGCCGTTAGATTTCAGTGAAAGAAATGCTTCTCATAAATGCTTTGCATAAAAAAAAGAAAAACGAAAAGAAAGACGGAACCTAACGAGCATCGAAAGCATCAAAGGATAAATGCTTCAATTGAATAGTTGAAGCGGAAGTAAAGGGACCAGAAGCCTGGGGTAAGCAACACCCCTCTCTCTCTCTCTCTCTCTCTCTCTCTCTCTCATCCACGTCGAGGCCTCTGGGAGAAAAATTGAGGAATTTAAAGACGAGTATTATGGGGGAGAGAGAGAGAGAGAGAGAGAGAGAGAGAGAGAGTTTATTTCCTCAAAACTGTGAAAAGGTATTGTAAGAGAGGAGAGAGAGAGAGAGAGAGAGAGAGAGAGAGAGAGAATGTGCCTTGATGATTTGAATAAGAAAGATTATTTGTGAGAGAGAGAGAGAGAGAGAGAGAGAGAGAGAGAGGGAGGTTGCATTGAGGACTTGAATAGGAGTGATATATTTAAGAGAGAGAGAGAGAGAGAGAGAGAGAGAGAGAGAGAGAGAGAGAAGAAATATGTGCTGAGTGGACTTGAATAGCAAAAATATATTTCCAAGAATCAAGTCAAACTTCCTGAAAGTGTGAGAGAAAAATAACTCCGATCAAACAGAATAATGTTCGTAGGAATGAGAGAGAGAGAGAGAGACGAGAGAGAGAGAGAGAGAGAGAGTGTTTTAATATATCACCCCTTCACCACCTTGTATATCTTAATATTCCCTACATGTCCCAACTAATTCTTTCATATATTTAAGAGTTATGGGATTATCTCTCCCTCTCTCTCTCTCTCTCTCTCTCTCTCTCTCTCTCTCTCTTCCAATATCAAGCTGTATTTCAGGATACAAATTAAAAATCCCTTGACTAACAATGGCAATGAGGAGACCTTAATTGCATGCAATTAATTCCTTTTTATTCAACAAAACAATTAATCCTTTTCTATTTAACAAATAAACCCCTTTCTATTCAAGAAAACAACCAATCCCTTTCTATTCAACAAAACAATTAATCCCTATCTATATAACCCAAATAAAACAATCCTTTTCTATTCAACAAAACAATTAATCCCTCCCTATTCAAATAATCAATTAACCCCTTTCTATTCAAGAATATAATTGATACCTTTCTAATCAATATAAGAATTATTCCATTTCAAATCCACAAAGCAATGAATTCATTTCTATTCAAGAATATGATTAATATTTTTCTAATTAACAAAAATAATTATTCCATTTCTATTCAACAAAATAATGGATAATTTTCTAATCAATAAAACAATGAATCCCTTTCTATTTAACAAAACGGTGAATGCATTTCTATTCAACAAAACAATTAACTT
This sequence comes from Palaemon carinicauda, assembly GCF_036898095.1. NCBI lineage: Eukaryota > Metazoa > Arthropoda > Malacostraca > Decapoda > Palaemonidae > Palaemon > Palaemon carinicauda. The sequence goes on along the minus strand of NC_090725.1, from coordinate 298,143,122 downwards.
TCCTTTCCAGTTAACAAAACAATGACCCCATTTCTATTCAGCAAAACAATAAATCCATTTCTATTCAACAAAACGATTAATCCATTTCTATTCAACAAAACAATTAATCTATTGCTATTCAACAAAACAATTAATCTATTTCTATTCAACAAAACAATGAATCCATTTCTACTCAACAAAGCAATTAATACCTTTCCATTCAACAAAACAATGAATCCATTTCTATTCAACAAAACAATAAATCCATTTCTATTCAACAAAACAATGAATCCATTTCTATTCAACAAAACAACCAATCACTTTCGATTTAGGAAGACAATTAATACCTTTGCATTCAACAAAAAGAAAAAAAAATTAATCCCTTTCTATTCAACAAAACAATAAATCCATTTCTATTCAACAAAATAAAACAAAATATATTGATAAATCCAGGCACTCACACTTCATATTGGCAACCAACAACCAGTGTGTGTGTGTGTGTGTGTGTGTGTGTGTATGTGTTTCTGATTGTAGTGGTATTGTTTGTGTGTGTGTTTGTTTGTTCCACCGGATAAAAGGAACCTGCTCTTAACCTCCCGGGGAAATAAAGGATTCCCATAACTGCTTTGCATAAAAAGGAGAGCAAAGAAAAGCGGGCATAAACGAGCAACGACAGATCAAAGGAGAAATGAGTCAATTGAGCTGTTGAAGTGGAAGGGAAAGGGGACGGGATACGAGGTAAGAAATCTCTCTCTCTCTCTCTCCCTCTCTCTCTCTCTCTCTCTCCTCTCTCTCTCTCTCTCTCTCCACTCATAGGATATAAGGCAATGATGAGAATGACAAGGAATAAGATTTTAAGAGAAAAACGAATTCAACTTGTATGTGTAATCTAATTCTGAAGTTATTAATTTAATGATGTTTTCTTTCATATTTTCTCTCTCTCTCTCTCTCTCTCTCTCTTTCTCTCTCTCTCTCTCTCTCTCTCTCTCTCTCTCTCTTTCTCTCTCTCTCTTCCACTCATGGAGCTAGGGCAATAGTGAGAATGTTAGGGAATAAGATTTTAAGAGAGAGACCAGTTAAACTTGTATGTTTTTCCTAACTCTAAAATAACTAATTTAATGATATCTTCTATAATTCTCTCTCTCTCTCTCTCTCTCTCTCTCTCTCTCACGGAGGTAAGCCATGGGGGAGAAAGACAGGGATTAAGATTTTAATAGAAAAACGAATCTAACTCTGAAGTTACTAATTTATTGATATTTTCTTTAATTTTCTCTCTCTCTCTCTCTCTCTCTCTCTCTCTCTCCACTCATGGAGCTAAGGCAATGATGAGAATGACAAGGAATAAGATTTTAAGAGAAAAACGAATTCAACTTGTATGTGTAATCTAATTCTGAAGTTATTAATTTAATGATGTTTTCTTTCATATTATTTTCTCTCTCTCTCTCTCTCTCTCTCTCTCTCTCTCACGGGCTAAGGCAAGTAGGAGAATGACAGGGAATAAGATTTAAGAGAAAGACTAGTTCAACTTATATGTTTTTCGTAACTCTGAAGTTACTAATTTAATGATATCTTTAATTTTTTTTTTTCTCTCTCTCTCTCTCTCTCTCTCTCTCTCTCTCTCTCGTGTTATCAACTTTGAAGTTAATAGTTCAATGGCACCTTCTGTAGTAGAATACTGCAAACAATAGATTATATATAAAATTACATCATTAGGGTATAAATATTCTCCCTCAAGGATATTATTAAGATCATATATACGATATTTAAAATGTCACTGATAAGGGGTTGACGTGTTACTTCTGGAAATAATTAACCTTTTATCTAATATATTGCCAAAGGATATATCCTCTTACATTTCAAGGATTTCAAAGTAATGTTTATTTTCTATTTATATAATAAAAAGGGTTGAGTAAATGTAAATAATTAAATAGAAAATTTAATTTCTAATTTATAAAAATGAATCACAAACACATTTGGTTTAACTTTAGTTTTGATTTTCTTTTGATCACCTAAATAAAAAAATTTGTAATGGGATTTTTTTAATAGAAAATTTAATCAGCGTATTGTCCCCCTTACTATTAATCCTTTCCTGATATTTTAATATTTTATATTTCCATTCATTCTGACATTCTGAAATTCCACTCTCTATTTCCTTTCTTCCTTTTGAAGATTTCTCCTACACTCGTTTTCCCTTCTAACCTCAAAACTTCATAAAAAAACTCTCGTGTTAATTCCATCCTGAAACTCTTGCAAAGAGACGATCAAAGAATAAACTAAAAACTAAAAACTAGAGGGACACTCAGTATAGCGCAGACCTCTGCCACGACAGCTTATCTCTCGACCTTCTGCTCAACCTTGATCTTGACCTTTGACCTTAACGTCTAATTATTGACGTAGATTCTCATACACTCAAATATGGACCAAGTTTGTAGTCTGTGAAAACGATGTCTAAACTTATGGCTGATTGCGTGAATTGGAAATTTTGCTTGAACGTGACCTTGACTTTTGACCTTGACCTTCCAAATTTTAATAATTTTGACCTTGACCTTCCAAGTTTTAATCATTTCCAGCTTTGTACAAAACAGCTAATCACTGCATGTTTAATTACTCTACGATTAAAATTTTGGCCAGGAAGCGGTTCACAAACACACACATACAAACAAACACACAAGGGTAAGACATAACCTCCTTCCAACTTCGTTTTATGTTTTGTCTCCTACATTAATTTTCCATTTTAACACCAAAACGAGCAAAGAATAAACCAAAAATAAAGACAGACTTAAAAGAATTCTTTATTTTAGCAGATACAATGAGATTAGAAAAACTCGGTGAGTTCATAAATTTACAAAGGGAGTCCCAGAGAGGAACGAGATAATGAATATGTAATTAAGGCCACAATGTCAGACATTGCGACACTGATGGTCATTTACACGCTGTGAGGAGAGAGAGAGAGAGAGAGAGAGAGAGAGAGAGAGAGGGTATTTTTTTAATCTATGTAAAATATGTAAAAAAAATATATTACTTTTAAAATTTTGTTTCCTGTTGAAGGTAAAAAATGAAAGAGAGAGAGAGAGAGAGAGAGAGAGAGAGAGAGAGAGGGTATTTTTTAATCTATGTAAAATATGTAAAAAAAATATATTACTTTTAAAATTTTGTTTCCTGTTGAAGGTAAAAAATGAAAGAGAGAGAGAGAGAGAGAGAGAGAGAGAGAGAGAGGGTATTTTTTAATCTATGTAAAATATGTAAAAAAAATATATTACTTTTAAAATTTTGTTTCCTGTTGAAGGTAAAAAATGAAAGAGAGAGAGAGAGAGAGAGAGAGAGAGAGAGAGAGAGAGAGAGGGTATTTTTTAATCTATGTAAAATATGTAAAAAAAATATATTACTTTTAAAAA
>NC_090725.1:298130210-298139248 GCF_036898095.1 Palaemon carinicauda | reverse complement strand
GAATTTAATGTGTATTTAATGTTACTCTTCTTAAAATATTTTATTTTCCTTCTCACCTTTCCTCACTGGGCTATTTCCCCTGTTGGAGCCCCCTGGGCTTATAGCATCCTGCTTTTCCAACTAGGGTTGTAGCTTAGCAAGTGATAACAATAATAATGATAATAATAATAATAATAATAAATAATAATAATAATAATAATAATAATAATAATAACTCTAGTATAAATGATGATTTTAGACTTACGTAATATCTAAAACAGGAGGTGAATTAGCTTTCGGAAATATTGGATTAGTTCGACTTGGAATAATTAAACTTGGATAAGAGCTGTCGTTCAAATTGTTTATAATTCAGATGTTAATTAATAGCAATTTGATCATTTAATATAATACTTTCTGGTAATGTTCAAGAATACGAATGGCGGGTATTCTCAAAACGTCAGTCTTTGCTGTATATTTAATGGAATTCAACTTTTTGGTTCCTTGAAATTTAAATGTTGACTCGAAAGCCTTTTCAATCATTTTTTTTTCTCTAAACTGAATTCTTGTCTCATATGTTGTACATAATTTTTTGCAAGTTAGCTAAAAAAGATCTATTGTTGAACTGTTTTTGTTTAATTTGTCGGTTTTTTTTTTTTTTTTTTTTTTTTTGTGTAGTTATTTTAATAGGTGAATGTAGTGGTATCTAGCCATTTATATAACACACATTATTATTATTATTATTATTATTATTATTATTATTATTATTATTATTATTATTATTAATTGCTAAGTTACAACCATAGTTGAAAAATCACGATGCTATAAGCCCATAGGCTCCAACAGGGAAAATAGCCCAGTGAAGAAAGGAAACAAGGAAAATTGAAATATTTTAAGGAGTAACAACATTAAAATAAATATCTCCTTTAAAAACTATATACACAATAAAAAAAAAACAAGATTAAGAGAAAATGAGACAGAATAGTGTGCTTTATTGTACCCTCAAGCAAGAGGATATCTGTTAGCAAAGCAGCTGAATACATATGCTGACAGTTATTATCTGTTCCCTTGTTTGCCAGTTTGGTTTTTAGCTGGGGCCATGGATCTTATGAAGCTCTTCTTACAATTTCAATCAGGCCTACATGGCTGAGGACCATGAAGCTCATGATTGATTGATTTAAAGTTTTCAGGCATCCTGACATCTGAGGTCATTGACGCCGATGAAGCTCATGGCTGAGGACCATGAAGCTCATGGCTGAGGACCATGAAGCTCATGGCTGAGGACCATGAAGCTCATGGCTGAGGACCATGAAGCTCATGGCTGAGGACCATGAAGCTCATGGCTGAGGACTATGAAGCACGAAGTAGAGGATGATGAAGGTATTAATGATAGTTTCCTCATCAGAAAATATTTCCAGGCAAAGAATTCGCACTGAAAATTGTGGTCCTCTGTTGTTGTGAGTTTTAGGGCCATAGGAAGAACTGATTAAAGCAGGGCAAAATCTTAACTAAAATATCTAAAAAAAAAAAAAAACATTGGTTTTTATAATAAAATTCAGATACAAAAGATTATTTGAAGGTCCTGCATTAAAATACTATTAATTACATAAATGGCATTAGATATATATTCTCACAGATATTACTTGTGTGAAACTAAGATCGAATTGCAGTTAAGAAAAAAATAGTATTACATAACATGGAAGTATGTTGAAATGGCAAGAAACATAATATAAGAAAAGGAATGAAAATAAAAAATTATAATAAAAACCACAGCTAAAAGTATATTTTACAGAATGATTAATAGAGATGTTTGTAACAGAGGATAAACAGGTGTGTGGCATTTCAAATGTCACGAGAGATTTTTCGATAATTTTTGGTATTCTTGAGAGAGAAGACTGATGACGTATCCAGTTGGGAAAAATATTTAAGAGGTGAAAAACTAGATTTTATAAAGACAGAAGGAAGTGGCTGTATTCATACTATAACTTCAGGTTTTATGTATCATATTTAGTTATTATTATTATCATTATTATTATTATTATTATTATATTATTATTATTATTATTATTATTATTATTATTATTATTATTATTTTGGTAGTAGACCCTCTTGCAAGCAGGTTTCAATGAAAATAATGGCTACCTTAGTGGCATTTATCTTACAATTGAGTTTCTCAATGGCTCAAATTTTCTTTCTTTTATCAGTACTACATAGAACCCGTAGCTGTGCTATGTTGCAAATCAGTAGGGGGAAACAAAATGCATAGAGAACGTTCTATAATTTTACTATAAAAATAAACGGTCAAAATCGGTAGTTATCGGCTGCTACGCATTACCGCAGGGTGCCAGGCTGCTCCTCTCATCATCAGGCCGACTATGGATGGATTTATGCTGGCTGGCTCTATTCATACCACTGGAGAGGCTCATCAAGTCAGGTGCTGGTTGCTGATTGGTTCGTTTCAGTCAGGCTGCTTTTCCGTTCACGGCTGTCAAAGCCGGGAGAACTCGGGGTTTGAGCTGGTGCGGGTGGGACTTCCAGTGTACTGTGCTGATAAATTGGCGCACTGCCTAAGCAGGGCTCTGAGTCAGGCAAACTGTTCTGCTGTCCAGTTTGCAGATCTGGAGAGTTTCAAGCTGCTTACTGATTGACTAAGGCACTAGCCAGGAGAGTCTCAGTCACAGGTAAGCTGCCGGGCCGCTGATTATTGTCGTCCTCCTTGTGGCTAGCGAATCATTGGCTGTATTCCTACGTCAGGAGGGGACAAGAGACATCGCTTGCCTTTTATTGAGATTAGGGTTCTCTTGCTGGATAAGTAGAGTCTCCAGAATCCTGAACCTTCTGCCATCCAGAGCACTGTCAATGATCTTAGATTTTTTATTATATCGTTTTGCAGGACACTCTTGTTATCCAGAAGGAGTTGATGCATTTTAATGGTATCCTGTTGATCATGGGGCCAATCATGTAGATAGTCTCATCATTGTCATTCCAATATAACAGCTGGGGCATCCATGATTATTGATAAGAATTTATGACTTTGGAGTGGTCTGGTTATTGTTCATGATGAGGGATCTTGTACTCATTTTAATATACTTAAGGGGCTCTATAGAAACCAGAACTCAAATCAATTTTCTCTTAACCTAACAGAGCATTCAAATCACCTAGCAAGTCTACCCTTGCATTCAATTCATACCCTCCTGGAAGTAATTGATGTTTTTTGTATATACAGTATATATGTGTGTATATATAAAGGTACATATATATAATATATATATATATATATATATATATATATATATATATATATATACATATGTATATATATATATATATATATATATATATATATATATATATATATATATATATAGCTGAGTGGTGATACCTGATCATGGTGAAAGGTTTGTGTATTTCCATAATCAGCAAAGCTGTACTACAAAGTGCTACCCATTCTAGGTTGCTTTGCTGTGAGCGATCAGACGAAAATCTCCTACCATCACCAACCTGCACTGGCCAGAGTGGTGATGAAAACTGGCCTAACCCCAGACACGAATTCATCTGTCTGAGGCATTTGTCCTCCAGTGGACTAGAAAGGGCTACATTTGTTTGTTCGTTGTTGTTGATATATGTATATATATATATGTATATATATATATGTATATATATATATATATATATATATATATATATATATATATATATATATATATATATATATATGCGCCTTTTGACGTGTTTTTCATACTTAATTAAGCCCTATGTATCGATACATTAATATATGAATTCTCTTACCGACTTTGGGATCAGAGCCCCGGGTGAAACCGCTCAAAGACAATAGCTTCTGACCGGTCAGGAATCGAACCCTGGTCGAGGAAACTTGTAACACTATATATATTGTAATTCAGTATAGAAAAATTCATAAGAAATTCCATGAAACATCATTTTTCATCAACTTAGCAACCAGAAAAAGCAAGACTTCCTTCCAAAACTGTTCCAGCCAGGAGAAAAGAGCACGCGCTTCCTATAGCCTCATTGACCACAAACACCAATCATTTTCCAAGCCATTATAATTTCATGGTTTCTATAATGATGTTATGCCCATCACGACATGGCCTTCATTATCACTAAGCTGACATATTAAGTCCGTGCGTGACTTTCCAGGGCTAAAAGTCACGTGACGTGGTCTCCTGCTGCAGGTCGAAGGTTGAAATAAATATTTTCTATTTTTTTATGCATGTTCATGATTTGAATATTGTAGTCTTTTTTTTTTTTTTTTTTTTTTGGTTTCTTTTGTTTATGTGAAAATGGAATATTCCATGATGCGGGAATTTATATAAGATTTAGTTCCTTTTTAGATATAAATGAATATTTCGAGATTATTTTGAATGGAAACAAAGACAAGATAGTATATTTTAGAAAATCAGTTACAATTATCAAAATAAATCAGATTAAGGATTAATTCAAGTAATGCTAATGATGAAAATAAGAAGAATAATCTTAACAAATTAGATTAAGTATTGTATTAATTGATTTTAAGTATATACAAGATATTTTGTGAAGCCATTCTTGTGATAAATACCAAAATAATTAAGAATATTGTTACAAGTATTTATTTTTAAGATGAATACCAACTTTAATAAAGGATAAGAATATGAATAATGGATTAATACTTTATAAGGTGCAAGGAATATGGGGAGAACGTAGAAAGAGAGAGAACAATATTAGTAGTAATAGAAGAAGATACAAAAAAAAAAACATCAGAATTGTTGTCTGAAGATCAAGCCAGAAAAAATTAAGGAGAATTAATTCTAGAAAAACGCATTTTCACGTAATTACACATTGAAAACATAACTTCTCTTTAAGTATAAATGTCTTGGTTTAGACTACAGCCAGTAATATGTATCTTTGATAGGACTAAAAGACAATATTAATTTTTATGGAAAAAAAAATTAAGTTAAGGAAAATATGCAAAACAAATATTTTTTAGTATAAACGTCTTAATTTATACTACAGCCAATAATATGTATCTTTGATAGGAAGAAAAGAGAATATTGAATTTTACGAAAAAAAAAAAATTGTTAAGGAAAATATGCAAAACAACTTTTCTTTTATTATATCTTGGTTTAGACCACAGGCACTAATATGTAGCTTTGATAGGATCAAACCAGAATATCAATTTTTATGAAAAAGGATTTTAAAGCTAAGGAAAACATGCAAAACAAATTTGTTTCAGTATAAACTTCTTGGTTTAGACTGCTGCCAATAATATGTATATTTGGTAGGATGAAACCAGAATATTGATTTTTATGAGAAAGGATTTTAAAGCTAAGGAAAATATGCAAAACAAATTTCTTTGAGTATAATCGTCTTGGTTTAAACCACAGGCACTAATATGTATATTTGGTAGGAAGAAAAGAGAATATTAGGTTTTATAAAGAAAAAAAATAAGTTTTTGAAAATATGCAAAACAATTTGTAAGAAAAGTAGCAAGTTTTTCAAACAAAGAAGTTCCTTGACTGCCTGTCTTGCTCTCATGTTGCTTACGTATGTACCTTGTTATTCATCAAGTTGATTATTTTGATGGTTTTATTGATATTAATCTTTTCATTACTGTCTCGGCTGACTCATTTCCCCTGACAAGTGTTATTAAATTATTTTCGATGTTGTAATGTTTATAAACTGTAACTCAATGCGTTGGTTTTTGTTACCTCCACCAACGAAGTTTGAGGGATGTTACGTTTTCGACCCTGTTTGTGTGTGCGTAATTTGTGTGTATGTGTTTGTTTGTGAACAGCTTCCTGCCTACAATTTTATTTGCCAAGTAATGAAACTTGCAGTGATTAACTTTTATGTAAAAAGCTGAGAATGGTTAAGGTCAACGTCAAAGGTCAGGGTCACGGTCAAGCAAAATGTCCAATTCACGTAATCCACCATAAGATTAAACATCGTTGTCACAGAGAATTCAAACTTGGTTCATATATGAGTGTATGGAAATCCACGCCAATTAATATATGTTAAGGTCAAAGGTCAAGGTTGAGCAAAAGGCCGAGAAATAAGCTGCCACGTTGGAGGTCTGCGCTCTACTGAGTGCCCCTCTAGTTTTGATTATTTCTATTTGCTTTGATTTTCTTTGGTGATTCTCGTATTATATCAGAATCAGGTAGAGATTTTATAAAGTTTTTTGTGCGACGATTTTTTTTTCTATTTTCCTGTTCTATTATAGACAAAATCTGAATTTCCATTTCATTTTACAACCTTTATATCATTCTGGAAGATTTAAACGTTTTATGGAAGAGATTTAAAGGGTTTTGGAGGCTGTACAGTGAGTGAATGTGGTTTTGGAGTCATTGATTTTAGCCTTGTGGAAGCATTCTAAACCTTACAGATGTTGTCTAAGGAAAGATTAGCTCCATATAATATATATATATATATATATATATATATATATATATATATATATATATATATATATGCATATATATATATAAATACACATATACATATAAACATACATACATACACATATATATATGTATATATGTATATATATACATATATTTACATATATATATATATATATATATATATATATATATATATATATATATATATACTGTATATAAATGGAGTTAATTTGATATACACAATCAGGTTCACAGATTGTCAATTTTTGAGGGAAATGCTCTTTATGAAAATTATACGAGAGGAAAGATTGCCTATCTCATTTTTATATGAAATAGTTTATCAATTGGGCCTTATTAAAAAAATTAGTCAAAATATACTATAGAAACCGATTCTTTATTCTAAAAATACTAAAAGAATTAAAAACTTTTTTCAACCGTTTCCAAAAGCATAGTCTTATGAGATAGCCAAAAATTAAATTTGGATAATTCTAGTGTATTAATAGTGATTGCGTATTTTGCTTCAAATAATTACAAAAGATTACTTCTGGCGATTGCAAAGGATTACTTAAAGTTATTAAGAGTATCTTGTCAGGAGGTAATTTAGGTTTATTTCTCATAATTGCAAAGTCCAATCTTAATAGATTAAACTTTAAGTCTTCCAAGGATTCCCAAATGTTTAATACATTTTATCATAAAATGTTTTCTCAAGATATTGCAAATGTTCTCTGCATATTACAAATTAGAAATGATCTATTATCACCTTATAGATTTTTACAGGCACTGTTGTAATGGAAAGCTATTATCGATATATTTTATTATTACTTATCTATAACAAGCATTTAAAGTGAATAAACACTACAGTCGCCCCAGATATTGCGGGCGAAATAAGCCACACCCTCTGATGACGTCATAGGCAATCATGTCTCTTGCGTTGGTCACAACAAATAAGTTAGAATACTTTGAAATTTGTAAGGGGAAGTATTGTGACCACTGGTAACTTGGGAAGCAATGTCATTGGTTATGACATCATCAAGGGGTGTGGCTTATTTCGCCTGGAATCTTTGCGGAAACTTTAGTTACTGTTTAATGTGTATTTTGCAACTCAAAATATATTTCGTTTATGCGTGACGTGGAATTCCTACTGGGCTAATCATACTTAATGACATTATATTATACACGAGTTCCTGATATAAAGTGGCCGTCTTAATGGTCATTAAGGAAAATAAAATATCAATTAGCTAAAGTTATTTTATGTAATCAAGTCATTTGAATAAGAAAGACTAATATCAACTACTTTTGCCATTTTAATATGCTAATCACCTCATATTGAAATATTCCCTTCATTGCATTTTCATTACAAGAAGAGATGGACTTAGTAAGTTTATTACCATTAACAATTGAAAATAGGTTCAAGAACTGTCAGATTACTAAGCAGTAATTAACTACGAAAGTTTATTGTTTTTTTTATAACATGATTACAAATTAATAGAAGGAAGTTTGGCCAATATATTGACTATAGATATGTTAATGATATTTTTGCCATTATAATAAACAAAGAAACGAAGGAGCTGAGGAATAATCATAACTGTACTTCGCTTCGTTTTTTGTATCATTTTATTCTTAAGCCCTGTCCACACGATCGAGCATGCCCGACGGGCAAACAGTGATACCAGACCACAATAGTTAGTAAGAATGAGGGTTAATGACGTCAGAAGCGTGAAAACCACAGACAGGGATCTGGCATCATACATTGTTGACAGATCCTTGCCTTTAGTTTTCCCGCTTCTGACGTCATCAACCATCATTCTCAATACCTATTGTGGTCTGGTATCACTGTTTGCCCGTCGGGCATGCTCGATCGTGTGGACAGGGCATTACTAACCAACCCATTCTAACTGGAAGGCCCTTCAGACCCTAGCAACAAGTCCCACCCATTTATATATATACCCTCTCCTATTTCCAACTCTTTTTCTTCCCTATTTCTATAATATTCATGGGTACCATTCGTGCTCACGAATTCAGGATCTCCCACGAAATTTAGGCTTAAGACGACCTGTCTTACATCTGGGAGATAAGCAAATCTTCCTCTCCCATTAATCCTGACATCTGGATTTCTCTAAATGATGCTCACTCAGCATTACTCGTATTTGATCCTCCAGAATCCCGTCCCCGTATTTCTTTCACATAATCCAGGGAGACGAGGCCTTATGTTAGGAGATCTGCCTTTCCTTCACAATGGCATCCAAGGGGGAGAAGCTTTTTATCTTTTTTTGAGGGGGGGGGGGAATTTGGGTTTTTTATTCAATCATTTTTTTATATATCTATCTTGTATTTTAGGTTCTCCTTAGCTATGTTTCTTCTTGGCTTATTAATTTCAATTCCTTTTGTTTTGTGCATCTTTATAATAGTTATTTTTTTCATATTTCGCTAAATCCTTTTTTTCATATATTTCTATTTTGTAATTTTGGTTTTCTTTACCTGTTTCCTCTTGAGTTGTTAATTTCGATTCCTGTTGTGTTTTCTGCATCCTTACAAATAGTTATTTTTTTCATGTTTCACTAAATCCTTTTTCTTATATTTTCATTTTGTAATCTTGATTTTCTTCACCTATGTTTCTTCTTGAATTGTTAATTTCAATTCCTGTTGTGTTTTCTGCATCTT
>NC_090725.1:298112710-298117710 GCF_036898095.1 Palaemon carinicauda | reverse complement strand
GAGAGGGTCATAGAGGATTCTAACTACCTTTAAAGGAAAGTAAGAAAATGAAGTGTTATGAGGAAGGAGAGGGTCATAGAGGATTCTAACTACCTTTGGAGGAAAGTAAGAAGAGGAACAGTCCTATGAAGAAGGATAGGGGCATAGAGGATTCTAACTACCTTTGGAGGAAAGTAAGAAGAGGAACAGTCCTATGAAGAAGGATAGGGGCATAGAGGATTCTAACTACCTTTGGAGGAAAGTAAGAACAGGAAGAGTGTTATGAGGAAGGATAGGGGCATAGAAGATTCTAACTACATTTGGAGGAAAGTGAGAAGAGAAAACGCCCCTTAGGAGGTATAATAAACAGATATTTTAATAAATCTTGGATGAATTTAGCATTGGTACGAGATAGATACTATTGTCAGTCATCACGGATTTATTATTTATCATTATAATCAATAATGTTTATCATTACTAGCTAAGCTACGACCCTAGTTGGAAAAGCGAGATGCTATATGCCCAAGGGCTCCAACAAGGAAAAATAAGCTAAATGAGAAATGATGAACAATCAATATGAAATATTTTAAAGATATCTTTCATATATAAACTATAAAAAGACTTACATCAGCCTAATCAGCAAAAATACATTGGCTATAAGTTTGAACTCTTGAAGTTCTTCTAAGCCAACTACCCGATTATGAAGATCATTCCACAGCTTGATCATTTGAAACTTATCAGCATTATCTATTTATAACACATAATTATGGGTAACTAATGACAGAGTTGCCGAAATATATAGAATTCTTTATAATTGTCATTCAAGTTTCTATAAAATTCTTATGATAATATATATTTATTAATTAATTTGTTACCACCTCCAACGAAGTTGGACGTAGGTGTTATTTTACCCCCTGTTTGCGTGTGTTGTTTATGAACAGCTTCCTGACCACAATTTTAATCATAGAGTAATGAAACTTGCAGGGATTAACTGGTATGTTAAAAGCTGGAAATTAAATTTTGGAAGGTCTCTTTCAAGCAATATGTACAATTCACGTAATCAGCAATAAGTTTGGACATCGTTGTCATAGAGACTTCAAACTTGGTTCATATTTGAGTGCATGAAAATCCACGCTAATTAATACTTTTTAATGTCAAAGGTTAAGGTTAAAAAAGGTCGAGTAATAAGCTGCCACGGCTGAGGTCTGCGTTCCATTGAGTGCCCCTCTAGTTAATTGATAGTTTGTTTGAAGTTCTACTCCATAGCATGGAGATTTTGAAGAGAAGATTCTTTCTTCAGAGCAGTGGATGTTAGACCATCCTCAATGTTTCAATCCTTAACACTGAAATTTAAGAATCATAGTCTGAGCCTTAATAGAAAAATACTTGCACTGCTAAGGAATGTATTGAATACTTTTCTCTTTGAAGATACGAAAATTCTGCGAATCGCAAAAAAAAAAATGACGCAAAGAACGTAGCCTTTTTGAAGACTTTTATGGAATTGCTTAAAACTTGGAGTTTGTATGCTAATGAAAAAGAGGCGTAATTTTTTAAAGATATTTGTTAACATAGTGCATATGCGATTTGAAAATCTGAAAGGGTGAGAGTATTTTTAGGGAGAAGTAATTAGAGGTGAAAACAAAAGATGTTTTTGTGATCTGTTATTAAAACTGTCGATTTTATTTTGGAAGGCGGAGATACAACTTTTGTTTCAACTACAAGCCAAGCTGAAATGGTTTCTGATATATAGAGTTAAACTCACTCTCTCTCTCTCTCTCTCTCTCTCTCTCTCTCTCTCTCTCTCTGCCTTAATACGTCTATTCATCTCCCCTTAACCTCCTGTCAACTCTTGTTTCCAAAGCATCTGTTAATCTCCTACCAAAAAACAGAATTCAACTTAGTCCATATCCTTTCACCCTTCCCTACAGGAAAGAACATTTTGAAGGCAAGATAAGTGAAAATATATAGACGAAGTTAATGTATTCTATATTAAGATTAATCTTATATTGAAACTATTGAACATATATGTGTATATATAGCCTCTGTTCAATGATCATCCACTGTCTTAGGGTAGAGTTCTCTTGCTTAAGGGTACACTCCGGCACACCATTTTATCATTTCTCTACATCTTGTTTTATAAAAGTTTTAATCGTTTATATATGACTGATTTATTCTAATGTTGTTACTGTTCTGGAAATATCTTATTTTAATTGCTTATTACTACTCTTGTAATTCATTAATTTTCTTATATACTTTACGGATTGAGCTGTTTTTCCTGTTGGAGCCCTTGGGCTTATAGCATTTTTAGTTTTCAACTAGGGTTGTAGCTTAGCAAGTAATATATATATATATATATATTATATATTATATATATATGTTTATTATATATATATACATATATGCATATATATAATATATTATAATATATGTACAGTATAATATATACTTATATATATATATATATAATATATAGATAGATTAGATAGATAGATAGATATATATATACATACATACGAATATACATCAACTACTGGCACTGTTTTTTCCTTAGTATTTAACCTATAATTGGAGCAATCCTTAGAAAAACACTAATAATCCAAAGGCAATCGCTCTACCAATCTTATGATTCACAGAATTCTAATCACGAACATCAAAATAGGAAGTTATTACATTCGTTTGCAATACCACTATTTTCATTAAACCTGAATTCCAGCAACTCAATTGGCGTAAACACGTTTCAGATAACATCTTGAACGAGGGACTGTCTCTCTCTCTCTCTCTCTCCTCTCTCTCTCTCTCTCTCTCTCTCATCTTCTTCTTTCTAAAGAATTGTTATTAAATTGTCGATTTCCAAGAGCTCACAATGAGCAAATTCTCCTTATGTAAGTTTCCAAATTATATTGAGAATCTTCACAAATAATCGGTTGTTGTTCATATATATTTCAAACAAATTTTTTTATAAAAACTGGAAAAAATATAGGTTACTATAGTCAATTCATTTTAGTGTGGCAGATTTGCACCGACTAGCACGGGTGCCCTTTTTCGCTCGGAAAAGTTTCCTGATCGCTGATTGGTTGGACAAGATCATTCTAACCAATAATATAGCAGGAAAACTTTTCCGAGCTAAAAGGGCACCGCTGCGAGTCGGTGCAAATGCGCCTCATTAAAGAAAATTTAGTATAATAGTTCTTCAGTGTGTGATATCATCATCATCATTATCTCCTACGCCTATTGACGCAAAAGGGCCTCGGTTAGATTTCGCCAGTCGTCTCTATCTTGAGCTTTCAAATCAGTACTTCACCATTCATTATCATCTACTTGCCGCTTCATAGTCCTCATCCATGTAGGCCTGGGTCTTCCAACTCTTCTAGTGCCATGTGGATCCCAGTTGAAGGTTCGGTAATATAGAAAATAGTTTTATTTCATACTTGAGGAATTAATCCCTGACATTTGAAATTATAACTATATTCTATGTAGTGAAATTTTATTTCATATACCAATTACTCTCTGGTATATTTTTAACTTGATGAATATAGAAAATATTTTTAGTTCATACCACGGCAGTTAATCCCTGGTAACTTAAATTCTAATTATATCTTATATAGTAAAATTATATCTGTTATATCAATTGCTTTATAGCAGTTGTTTTCTTTTTCTTTTCTTTTTTCTTTATAAGAGAATACTCTGTATTCCAACAAGTTATTCTCTCCTTGTTTTAGCTGATAGGTAAGATGTGTAAATGAAGAATGAGGACAGTTACGAATACTTTGGAAAGTTGAGTATTAGTAAGAGCAAGGAAAGTGTGGCTTAGCACTAAAACAGTTGGGAGACCCAGGCCTACATGGCTGAGGACTGAGAAGCATGAATTAGGTGAATGGAGAAGTATTGCTTTAAAAGCTCAAGATAGAGTCGACTGGCGAAATTTAACCGAGGCCCTTTGTGACAAAAGGCGTAGGTGGAGATGATGATGATGATGATGATGATGATATTATAAACTGAAGAGCAAATAATAATAGCCTAGATTTTTTTTCATTTTTCTATGATAAATTAGTGTTTAAAAATCCATATGAACAACAATATTTCTTTGATATAGTAAAAAAAAATATATATTTTTTTGTTAGTTTTTCAATGTATTTTATGGTATGAACTCAAAAATATTATTAAATAAACAGAAAATGTAGTCGGAATGTTACACTAGACTCATAAAAATAATCACTATAATTTCAAATCAAAGTTTAGCAATTATATTTCTCGATTTTCCATTAGAAGTAACCTTAAGTTTATAGTCATTCCTTTAGTACCCCTCTAAAAACACACTCACAAAAAAAAACAGATGTAGTCTGAATAATTACAATAAAAGTTCAAACTAAAGTTGAACAATTATATTTCTCAATTTTCCATTAGATATAACCTTAAGTTCATAGTCCTTCCTTTTAATACCCCTCTAAAAACAGAAAAAACCTGGGAAAAGACGCCATGAAGAAATCCCTCTTTATACTATGTAAATACCTTGAGACTTACGAGGGATGGACCGGTTCGAAAAACCTTTGTTTTTTTATTTGCTTTTCTTTCGAAAACAAGTCTTAGGTCTCTTATTTCCCCCATCGAGAAGAAGAAAGGAGAAATTAAACAGGTTATGATCAGTGTCCTTTGGTTGATTTAACTGTTTGTAACGATTTAAAAAAACACTATACAAAGAACTGAAAATTTCCCTCCTTTTATCATTTCCTCCTCTATTCTCCTCCTTTTATCATTTCCTCCTCTATTTCCCTTCTTTATCATCTACTCCTCTATTTCCCTCATTTATCGTCTCCTCCTCCATTTCACTCCTTTATCATCATCTCCTCTATTTCCCTCCTTTATCATCTCCTCCTCCATTTCACTCCTTTATCATCTCCTCCTCTATTTCCCTCCTTTATCATCTCCTCTTCTATTTCCCAGATTTATCATCTCCTCTATTTCCCTCCTTTATCATCTCTTCCTCTATTTCCTTCCTGTATCATCTCGTCCTCTATTTCAGT
>NC_090725.1:298102710-298107710 GCF_036898095.1 Palaemon carinicauda | reverse complement strand
TAAGCCTCTTTGCGTCATATATATATATATATATATATATTCATAAACTGTATACATATACATATATATACATATAAATATATATATATATATATATATACTTATATATACATATATATATATATATATATATACATATACATATACATATATATATATATATATATATTTACATATATATACACTGTATATATTATAGCATATATAAATTACGGCCGCCTGTATTTTACTAAAATACGAGAACATTATATTTTTACAAAGAATTTCCGATTAAAATTACCGTTTTTAACATTGTAGCTCGCAGGCACCAATGTTAAGTAATTGAAAAAAAAAATCATATATAACAATAAAAGCTTTAGAAAATGGGATATATTTTATATGGTTTCCATTCCTAAAAATCTTTTTATTTTCATCATTTTTAACGATGAAGGAAACATGTTTCGAGGCTATTCTAAATTTTGAAATACTGAAAATGAATTTGTGATGTTTGACCAACGCCACTAAAACGGAAAAACTTTTTGTTTCAATTATTTTTTTACATATTCTTATAAATTTAAAATCCTAAGGCTTTTATCTATATACAATAGAATACGTTTGTCTAAAGCTTATTTTAATTGGAAAATCATCAGAATTTTCTCTGTGATACTAGTGAAATATTTCTTATTTATTATTATTATTATTATTATTATTATTATTATTATTATTATTATCATTATTATTATTAATGTCGTCGCCATTGTCATTCTTATTATTATTATTACTATATTATTATTATTATTTTTATTACTATTATTATCACTTTTATTATTAGCATTATTATTATTTTTATTATTATTATTATTATTATTATTATTATTATTATTATTATTATTATTATTATTATTATCATTATCGTCATCGCCATTGTCATTGTCATTGCCATTGTCATTCTTATTATTATCATTACTATATTTTTATTATTACTATATTATTATTATTATTATCATCATTATTATCATTATTGTTATTATTATTATTATTATTATTATTATTATTATTATTATTATTAACAAAGCTACAACCCTACTTGGAAAAGTAGAATCTTATAAGCTCAATGGTTCCATCAGGGAAAATAGCCCAGTGAAGAAAGGAAATAATGAAAAAGATAAAATAGTGCACCTGACTGTACCGTCAAGCAAGAGAACTCTAACCCAAGACATTGAAAGACCATGGTACAGAGGCTATGGCACTACCCAAGACTAGAGAACAATGATTTGATTTTGGAGGGTCCTTCTCCTAGAAGAGCTGCTTACCACAGCTAGAGAGTTGTAATGAGAAATTATTAAGATGAAATAATTTAGTTATGATGAAATTTTGATTTATTTCATAGTTAGTTTGACCTATTTTATTAATTACTATTTAGTACTATGTAATGTTAAATCTTTGAATGCTCAACTTAATAATAATTGAATTACGTTTGCTAACTATAAACAAAGTTATTATAATTTAACACATTTACAATATTTCAATGTATACTTTTTGCCGTGCCATTGTACAACGTTACTTACCTCAAGTTGTGATAGATTGAATTTAGGAAATTATATGTTTTAAAAAAAGATATTTGACAGCCATCACTACTTACTGTTAGGAAGTGCATAACTGTAGAACCCTAAAGATATGATTTTACTTGAGTGACTTGGGACGAGAGTTGACAAGAGCTTGGGATGAGAGTTATAGAAATATTGAAGAAATTTAAGGTTATAATAATAAATTTTGATTAATTTGGAGAGAGAGAGAGAGAGAGAGAGAGAGAGAGAGAGAGAGAGAGAGATAGTTTACTTCCTTATATTTCTTAAATTTGTTATTCTTATTACATATCCCTTTATCTAGCAGCAGTCTAAATGTACAAATTAATTTTACAGAGAGAAATGACCTTAAAATCAGAGTTCCAAAGTATAAAAACGACTAGATCCACTTGGATAAGGGTTTTAATTCCCTTCTAAAGGACCTAATCCCATTTATCAACTATTTCCAATTATAGAAGGCCTTACCCTGAGTAACTTTGTCTCTTTATTGTGGTTAATGGTATGTGTAAAATTATCTCTCTCGTTCTAGTTGAGTTAAGCTCACTCCGGGTTGTCATGCGGTTTTATCCGCGCGGAGTAGAAATCAGTGACAATCAATGAGTCACTTGACACACATTACTAGCCACGTGCACTACTGACCCACGCGGTTCCAGTGGAGTGGCTTAGAGAAACTCCTAGGTCGTACGGGAAAAATCCGCTCCTGTGAATGTGAAGTCTTGACTCCTAACAATAGGTTATTTTACCGCTTGAGAAAATTCTTGCTCATTAGGAGGCATGTCTAGCGAGGTTCTAGATGGCACTACACTGGAACCACGCGAGTTAGCAGTGCACCCGACTAGCAAATCACTGCCGCTTGGAAGAATTTTCAAGCGGCAAATTCTCTGAACGGCCCTTTATGAAGGACCTCGTTAGTCTTCATCTATTTCTAATCCGTACGGAGAAAATCCGCTCTTGTGAAGACTTGACTCCTAACAGTAAGGTTTTTTCCGCTCGGGAAAATTTTCTCTTACTAGGAGGCATGTCGTCTAACGAGCGGATTCCCTTGTGAAGACTTGACTCCTAACAATAAGGATTTTTCCGCTCGGGAAAATTTTCGCTCACTAGGAGGCATGTCGTCTAACGAGCGGATTCCCTTGTGAAGACTTGACTCCTAACAATAAGGTTTTTTCCGCTCGGAAAAATTTTTGCTCACTAGGAGGCATGTCGTCTAACGAGCGGATTTTCCCCGCACGGCTTCGAAGATTCTATATGGCACTATAGTGGAACAACGCGGGTTAGCAGTGCAAGCGACTAGCAAATCACTGCCGCTCGGTAAACTACCATACTCAAAATACTGTTTTAAAAAATATATGAAAATTCCATCGAAGAAAAAAAAGGTAACTGGAATTTTAAGAACAGGATACCCATAATATCTCAAAAAACTAATAAAATGTATGAAAAAAAAGGTAACTGGAATTTCAAGAAGAGGATACCCATAATATCTCAAAAAACACAAATAAAATGTTCGAATGAATAAAAACAAACCGTTTCATCTTACTATGAACGAATAATTAAGGAGGCCGAAACAAACGGTTTTAGAGGGAAAGAAATTTGAAGGAGGTTATGTATTGAAAGCAAGGATACCACTTGAGAATATTTCACCTCTCCACTATCAGAATATTTCCCCTCTCCACCATCCAAGGGGAGTCAGGTCCTTTGGGTGTTAGCAGCGCCTCGTGTGGTGGAAGGATGAATTATTAATCAGAGCTGATTAAGGTAAAAAAGACTTGTAAAAAACGATGAGCAACCTTTCTGGAGATTAAGGAGTCAAAGGGAGTTGGAAGACCCGTTGATAAAAAGGGAAGGGGAGAAGGAGGAGGAGGAGGAGGAAGAGAAGAAAAAAAGAAAATAAGAAGGGTAGGGGAGTTACCAACCTGAGGTATAGAGTAAACAAAGAGTTTCCTGATCTTCAAAGTGATTTTTTCTCTTTGAAATAACAGTTCCAGGAAACGATCTTCACAAGGTTTACTTCTGATTTTATCTCTGATGAAAGGACTGTAATAGTCAAGGATATTCAAAGCTTAAAAAGATATTTTTTCAATGAAGAATTATGATTAAAGACGTCTGAGAGAATTATGAGCTTTTTTTTTTTTTTTTTTGGATGTGTGAAAGTAGAAGGTTGTTAACTATGTATTGATATTAAGTTTCATTTTAGAATATGAACTGTTTTAAGGTAGCAAGATGTGAATTTATTTATCTCCCTTCAATGATAAAAAGCCAGTCTCTGGCTATATGTAATATATACTTATATATATATATATATATATATGTATATATATATATATATATATATATATACAGTATATACACATATATATATATTATAATAATAATAATAATAATAATAATAATAATGATTATAATAATAATAATAATAATATGCCATATATTTTGATGCCATAGTGTGTGGATTCTCTTATCGACCTCGGGATCAGAGTCCCAAGGCGGAACCACTCAAAGTCATTAGCTTCTGACCAGCCGGGAATCGAACCCTGGGGTTTGCATGTACGTGTGTATGCATATCTAAATATTTAGCCGTCAATGTTGACGGGTCACGTACACTAGTTATAAATGAAGAAGCAACCGATATAAACTTGATTTTATATAGTCTACCAATATCCAAAGATTAAAATGAAACATAGACCAAAAAATAAAAGACACTGAAGCAGTATAGTTTACATTTTCAAATTATCTTTAGCTATGATAAGCATATCTTCTAGGAGAAGTACATTCCATAATCAAACCATTATTCTCTAGTCTTGGGTAGTGCCATAACCTCTGTACCCTTGTCTTCCACTGTCTTGGAGTAGAGTTCTCTTGTTTGAGGGTACACTCGGGCACACTATTCTATCTTATTTCTCTTCTTCTTGTATTTAGAAATTTTCTAGTTTGTTCTCTAGTGTTAGGTAGTGTCATAGCCGCTGTACCATGGTCTTCCACCGTCTTGGAGTAGAGTTCTCTTGCCTGAGGGTACTTTTGGGCACACGATTCCTTCTTATTTTTCTTCTTCTTGATTTTTTTTTTAAGTTTTTATAGTTTACATATGAAATATATGTTTTAACGTTGTTGCTTTTCGTGAAATATTTTATTTCAATTGTTTATTTATTTCCTTGTTTCCTTTCCTCACTGTGCTATTTTTTCCTGTTGGAGCCTTTGGGCTTATAGCTCCTGCTTTTACAACTAGGGTTGTACCTTATCTAGTTATAATAATAATAATAATAATAATAATAATAATAATAATAATAATAATAATAATAATAATAATAATAATAAATAAAAAGATAATAGTAATAAAAATTAATAAATAATAATATTATTAATAATAATAATAAGGATAATAATAAAAATAATAATCAAAATAATAATAATAATAATAATAATAATAATAATAATAAT
>NC_090725.1:298090210-298097710 GCF_036898095.1 Palaemon carinicauda | reverse complement strand
AAAATGTCCAATTCACGTGATCATTCATAATTTTGGACATCATTGTCCCAGAGGCTTTAAACTTGGTTCATATATGAGTGTATGGAAATCCACGCTAATTAATATATGTTAAGGTCAAAGGTTATGGTCAAAGGTCAAGGTCGAGGTCGAGCATACATACATACATATATCCAACATATATACTGTATATATACATATATGTATAAAAACATTACATTATTTGTGTGTATATATATATATATATATATGTATATATATATTTATGTATATACATATATGTATATACATACATATATATATATATATATATATATACATACATATATATATATGTATATACATATATATATATAATCATTATATATATCTATATACTATATATATATATATATATATGTATAATTAATAAATATCTGTATATTTATATATATATATATATAAATTTAAATATATATATATATATATATATATGTATATATATATATATTTATTTATTTATATATATGAACTAGAAATGCTCGCTCGACGTATATCATGAAAATGAAATACGTAAATATTTTTCTCCCGAGTAAAAGAGGCAACGAGTCAGATGACTAACTTTTTCAATTAAATGTAACACTTCTGGAACGTGGGACTCAAAATGGAATGTGTCGTAGTTCATAAAAATATTCTATCATGGACCGAAGGTGAATATTTAGCCCAGAGGAAAACTGTTGGCTCTTCCATATTTTTCATCGATTCAAGTTTGCATTTTTTATATAATTTCTGGGTTTGGATTAAATGTTTCACAATAATTCTTCTTCACTAAAAGTTTGTATTGTTAGGAAAATATTGATCTGCCACAAGGTAATAAACCATTCTTAAATTTATTCACTATAATGATACCATTTAATTAATCTAATCCAATTTAATTCGACTGCATTTAAGGGGTTAACTACTACACTATAATTGTTCAGTGACTACTTTCCTCTCGGTAAGGATAGAAGAGACTCTAGCTATGGTAAGCAGCTCTTCTAGGAGGACACCCCTAAATCAAATCATTGTTTTCTGGTCTTGGGTAGTGACATAGCCTCTGTAACATGGTCTTCCACTGTCTTAGGTTAGAGTTCTCTTGCTTGAGGGTACACTCAGGTACTCTATTTTATGTTTCCTTATACCCTCTCCTCACTGGGTTATTTTTCCCTGTTATAGCCCTTATAGGGTTTATAGCATCTTCCTTTTCTAACTAGGGTTGTAGCTAATAATAATAATAATAATAATCTTAAAAATGATAATGGTTCTATGATGTTCAAAATTCAAAAAAACATCGGATTTTTTCTAAGCATAATCTAATTTCCAATTAACACAAAACAACCTATGAATTATCTAAATATATATATATATATATATATATGTATATATATATATAATGTATATATATGTATATATATATATATTTTATATATATATATATATATACATATATATATATATATATATATACATACATATATATATGCCAACACACAAGAACAGAGCATATATTAACCTTTATTTCAAAGATAAAAACACTTAGTGTTATCCAATATCCCTTTTTTTAACATTTCTCTCCAGCTCAAAAAATACTAATTCAATATCTCTTTATTAGACCTCCCCTTACTACCTTGATTTCAAAATACCTAAAAAAAAAACTTATTCCAAAATAAAAATTTCCTCTTTTTCCCATAAATCATTATAAGGTTAATGTGGTTAATGTCTTAGAAAGAAATGAATAAAGTATAGAAAAAAAGACTATAGGCAGCGCAGCTTGCCTTATCCAGAGGCCCACATTTCATTCAGCCCTACAAGATTAATTGTCCTCTCATACACGATGCGCTCGCCATTCATCTTTTATCTTCCTCTCTCAGTTAATATAACTCAGGAGAATGAGGGTGAGGGCGTGGGGAGTATGTGGGTGGGTGGGTAAGTCTTATAGGTGTGAGTGGGACAGGGGAGTAGTGTCATATCAATACAATCTACTCAAGAAAAAAAAAATAACGAAACTGACACGACCTCTTCGCCGATCTCTCTCTCTCTCTCTCTCTCTCTCTCTCTCTCTCTCTCTCTTGAAAGAAGTGGGTTCTTGAGGGTGAGATGACCTCTTAGGCATTTGGAAGTAGAGATAATTTGTAATACGTTTTTTATTAATCTTTATAACCAAAATGTGTCTAGGATTATTATTATTATTATTATTATTATTATTATTATTATTATTATTATTATTATTATTATTATTATTGTTGTTGTTAGGGCAAAATATACTGTTAAGAAAAGTTCTGAGTTTATAATAAATTATTATTATTATTATTATTATTATTATTATTATTATTATTATTATTATCATCATCCTTCCTACATCTCACTTCACAATCTCCTCTCCCTCCTCTCACCCCCCCTCTCCCTCTCTCTCCTCTCCAATTATCTCCTCTCACCCCCCCCCCTATCCAGTCCTTACCGCTCTAACGCTCTCAATCAAAAAAGGAAATTCAGCCCTAATTACCTTATGCAGTTCTTAGATGATCCAACTGACGACTAGATTTCAAATAGTCATTTTTTTTTAGATGATTTCATGAAGTTAATTATGGATTTATGGGAAAAGCTCTCGGTCCTGATTATCATTATAGAGATACCGCCAATTAGTGTTTGATGCTTTTAAAATACCTATGGAAAACTGATTAGTAAAAAGGATATATACCTTCACCAATGAAGTTAGGAGGAGGTTATGTTTTACACCCTCTTTGTGTCTGTGTGTGTTTGTTTGTGAACAGCTTCCTGAACACAATTTTAATCGTAGAGTAATAAAACTTGCAGTAATTTACTCTTATGTAAAAAGCTAGAAATTGTTAAATTTTGGAAGGTCTATGTCAAAGGTCAAGGTCACGATCAAGCAAACTGTCCAATTCACGTGATCATTCATAATTTTGGAAATCATTGTCACAGAGACTTTAAACTTGGTTCATATATGAGTGTGTGAAAATCCACGCTAATTAATACATGCTAGGTCAAAGGTCATGGTCAAAGGTCAAGATCAAAGTCGAGCACACATACATACATAAATCTAATATATACACGGTTTATATGCATACATATATGTATAAAAACGTTGCATTTTTTTGTGCGTATATATATATATATATATATATATTTATATATATGTATATATATATATATGCATATATATATGCATATATATATATATATATCGATATATATTTATATATATATATATGCATATATATATATATATATATATCGATATATATATATATATATATATCTTTATATACATATATCTTTATATATTTATAATCATTATATATCTGTATATCTATATATATATATATATATATAATCATTATATATCTGTATATCTATATATATATATATATATATATAAATATATATATATATATATATATATGAATTAGGAATGCTCTCTCAACGTATATCATGAAAAGGAAATATGTAAATATTTTCCTCTCGAGTAGAAGAGGCATCGAGTCAGATGACTAACTTTTTCAATTAAATGTAACACTTCTGGAACGTGGGACTCAAAATGGAATGTGTCGTAGTTCATAAAAATATTCTATCATGGACCGAAGGTGAATATTTAGCCCAGAGGAAAACTGTTGGCTCTTCCATATTTTTCATCTATTTAGGTTTGGCTTTTTATATAATTTCTAGTTTCAGATCAAATATTTTTTTCATAAGTTCCTCTTCACAAAAGGTTTGTATAGTTTTGAAGAAATTTTAATTATCTCCAAATTCGTCATATTAATCTACCACAAGGGAACAAACCATACTTAAATTAATTCACTATAATGATACCAATTAATTAACCTAATCTAATCTGATTCTACTCCATTCAAGGGGTTAACTACTACACTATAGCTGTTCAGTAACTACTTTCCTCTTTGTAAGAGTAAAAGAGAATCTTTAGCTATGGTAAGCAGCTCTTCTAGGAAAAGGACACTCCTAAATCAAACCATTGTTTTCTGCTCTTGAGTAGAGCCATACTTCTGTAACATGGTCTTCCACTGTCATGGGTTAGAGTTCTCTTGCTTGAGGGTATACGGTGGCACACTATTTTATCTGTATCCTTGTTCCCTCTCCTCACTGGGCTATTTTCCCTGTTATAGCCCTTGTAGGGTTTATAGCATCTTCCTTTTCTAACTAGGGTTGTAGCTAATAATAATAATGATAATAATGATAATAATAATAATGATAATGATAATAATGATAATAATAATAATAATATTAATAATAATGATAATAATAATAATAAGAAGGATAATGGTTCTATGACGTTCAAAATTCAAAAAACATCGGACTTATTTTAAAATAACAAGATTATCTTTAGTATAAGAGAGAAATTAAAAGCATCATCTAATTTCTTATTAAAACGAAACAACCTATGAATGATCTAAATATATATATATATATATATATATACATATATATATATATATATATATGCCAACACACAAGCACATAGAATATATTACCCTTTATTTCAAAGAGAAAAACTCTTAGTGTTATCTAATATCCCTTTTTGTAACATTTCTCTCCAGTTCAAAAAATATTAATTCAATATCTCTTTATAAGACCTCCCCTTACTACCTTAATTTCAAAATACCTAGAAAAATATATCCCAAAATAAAAATTTCCGTTTTTTCCCATAAATCATTATAAAGTTAATGTGGTTAATGTCCTAGAAAGAAATAGATAGAGGATAGAAAAAAAGACTATAGGCTTCGCAGCTTGCCTTATCCAGAGGCCCACATTTCATTCAGCCTCTACAAGATTAATTGTCCTCTTATACACTATGCGCTCGCCATTCATCTTTTATCTTCCTCTCTCAGTTAATATAACTCAGGAGAATGAGGGTGAGGGCGTGGGGAGTATGTGGGTGGGTGGGTAAGTCTTATAGGTGTGAGTGGGGCAGGTGAGTAGTGTCATATCAATACAATCTACTCAAGAAAAAGAAAAAAAAGAAGAAACTGACACGACCTCTTCGCCGATCTTTCTCTCTCTTGAAAGAAGTGGGTTCTTAAGGGTAAGATAACCTATTAGGCCTTTGATAGTGAAGATGATTTTCAATCCATTTATTTCTTATTAATCTTTATAGCTATAATGTGTTCACGATTTTCACTATTATTATTATTATTATTAATATTATTATTATTATTATTATTATTATTATTATTAGGACAAAATATGCTGTTAAGAAAAGTTCTGAGTTTGTAATAAAATATTATTATTATTATTATTATTATCATTATTATTATGATTATTATTATTATTATCATTATTACTATTATTATTATTGTTGTCATTATATTATTATTATTATTATTATTATTATTATTATTATTATTATTATTTATTATTATTATTATCATCATCCTTCCTACATCTCACTTCACAATCTCCTCTCCCTCCTCTCACCCCCCCTCTCCCTCTCTCTCCTCTCCAATTATCTCCTCTCACCCTCCTCTCCCGTCTTACCGCTCTAACGCTCTCAATTAAAAAAATGTAATTCAGCCCTAATTACCTTATGCAGTTTTTAGATGATCCAACTGACGACTAAATTTTAAATAGTCGTTTTTTTTTAGATGATTTTCATGAAGTTAATTATGGATTTTATGGGAAAAGCTCTCGGTCCTGATTATCATTATAGAGATACCGCCAATTAGTGTTTGGTGCTTTTAATATACCTATGGAAAACTGATTAGTAAAATGGATATATACCTTCACCAAAGAAGTTAGGAGGAGGTTATGTTTTACACCCTGTTTGTGTCTGTGTGTGTTTGTTTGTGAACAGCTTCCTGGCCACAATTTTTATCGTAGAGTAATGAAACTTGCAGGGATTTAACTGTTATGTAAAAAGCTAGAAATTTTTAAATTTTGGAGGGTCTATGTCAAAGGTCAAGGTCACGATCAAGCAAACTGTCCAATTCACGTGATCATTCATAATTTTGGAAATCATTGTCAGAGAGACTTTAAACTTGGTTCATAAATGTGTGTATGAAAATCCACGCTAAATAATTACATGTTAAGGTCAAAGGTCAAGGTCAAAGGTCAAGGTTAAAGTCGAGCATACATACATACATAAATCTAATAGATACACGGTATATATGCATACATATATGTCTGAAAACTTTGCCTTTTTGTGTGTATATATATATATATATATGTATATATATATATATATATATCCAAATAAGCCATATATATTTTTGATACATTAATGTCTGGATTCTCTTAACGACCTCGGGATCAGAGTATCATATATATATATATATATATATACATATATATATAATCATTATATATCTATATATTTATATATATATTTATATATATATATTATATAATATATATATATATATATGTATATATATATATATATATATATATATGAACTATAAATCCTCACTCGACGTATATCATGAAAATGAAATACGTAAATATTTTTCTCCCGAGTAAAAGAGGCAACGAGTCAGATGACTAACTTTTTCAATTAAATGTAACACTTCTGGAACGTGGGACTCAAAATGGAATGTGTCGTAGTTCATAAAAATATTCTATCATGGACCGAAGGTGAATATTTAGCCCAGAGGAAAACTGTTTGGCTCTTTCATATTTTTCATCTATTTAAGTTTGCATTTTAAATATTTCTAGTTTTGGATCAAATATTTTTTCATAAGTTCTTCTTCACTGAAGGTTTGTTTAGTTTGGAAAAAAAAATATTGATTATCTCCAAATTCGTCGAATTAATCTACCACAATGTAACAAACCATACTTGGATTAATTCAATATAATGATACCAATTAATTAACCTAATCTAATCTGATTCTACTCCATTCAAGGGGTTAACTACTACACTATAATTGTTCAGTGGCTCCTTTCCTCTTTGTAAGAGTAAAAGAGAGACTTTAGCTATTGTAAGCAGCTCTTCTAGGAGAAGGACACCCCTAATTCAAATCATTGTTTTCTGGTCTTGGGTAGTGACATAGCCTCTGTAACATGATCTTCCACTGTCTTAGGTTAGAGTTCTCTTGCTTGAGGGTACACTCAGGCACACTATTTTTATGTTTCCTTATTCCCTTTCCTCAATGGGCTATTTTCCCTGTTGGAGCCCTTAGAGAGTTTATAGCATCTTTCTTTTCTAACTAGGGTTGTAGATTATAATAATAATAATAATAATAATAATAATAATAATAATAATAATAATAATGATTCTATGATATTCAAAATTCAAAAAACGTCTGATTTTTTTTTTAATTAACAAGATTTTCTTTTGTATATGAGAGAAATTCAAAGCGTAATCTAAATTCTTATTAAAAATAGCCACTTATGAATTATCTAAATAGCCAACTGATCGTTAGACTTGCGTTCGAGTCCCGCTCAAACTCGTTTGTTCCTTTGGTCACTGCAAACTCCCCATCCTTGTGACCTAAGATGTGTAGTTTAGGGGAG
>NC_090725.1:298078457-298089710 GCF_036898095.1 Palaemon carinicauda | reverse complement strand
GGGTCATGATATATATATATGGTCAGTCTCTGGGGCATTGTTCTGTTGATTGGGTAATGTCGCTGTCACTTGCATCTGCCATTCCTGAGCTGCCTTTATACCTGAAGAACTCGAGACCCAAAAGTAGAATTGAGGGTAAATTAGTCTTTTTCTTATGGCTGTTGGCAATTTCCTATGTTTAAGCTCTTACGAAGGCTCAGGCAAAGCTGGTAAAAGCCACAAATTAAACATGAAACGCTGATCAACCATTTGGAGATTAAAACATCAAAGATTTGTTTGAAGAATCAAGACGAATGGATGTGAGGTGGAGAAGGGAGAGTCTGGTGGAGGGAAATGGTGGAGGAAGGGAAATGGTGGAGGGAGGGAAATAGTGGAGTGAAGTTGCTTGAGGGAAATGGTGTATGGAAGTTGGTGGAGTGAAGTTGCTGGAGGGAAATCGTGGAGGGAAGTTGGTGGAGGGAAGATGGTGGAGGAAATGGTGAAAGGAAGTTGGTTGAGGGAAGTTGGTGGAGGGAAGTAGATGGAGGGAAGTAGGTGGAGGGAGGTTAGTGGAAAGAAATGATGCAGGGAAGTTTGTGGAGGGAAATGATGGAGAGAAGTTGATGGAGGGAAATGGAGGGAAATAGTAGAGGGAGATGGTGGAGCGAAATATTGGAGCGAAGTTTGTGGAGGGGAAGATGGTATATTGGAGTGAAGTTGGTATAGTAGAGGAAATTGTGGAGGGAAGTTGGTGGAGGGAAGTTGGTGAAAGGAAGTTGGTCGATGGAAATTGTGAAGGGAAGTAGGTGGAGGGAACTTGCTGGAGAAAATAGTGGAGGGAAATAGTGAAGGGAAGTGGGTGGAGGGGAATAGTGGAGGGAAGTTGGTGGAGGGAAGTTGGTCGATGGAAATTGTGAAGGGAAGTAGGTGGAGGGAAGTTGATGGAGGAAAATAGTGGAGGGAAATAGTGAAGGGAAGTGGGTGGAGGGAAATAGTGGAGGGAAGTTGGTCGATGGAAATTGTGAAGGGAAGTAGGTGGAGGGAATTTGCTGGAAGAAAATAATGGAGGGAAATGGTGAAAGGATGTTAGACGATGGAAATTGTGGTAGGAAGTTGTTGGAAGGAAGTAAGTGGAGGGAAGTTGGTGGAGGGAAATGGTGGACGGAAGTTGGTGGAAGGAAGTTGCTGGGAAGAAAATAGTGGAGGGAAATAGTGGAGGGAAGTTGATGGAGGGAAATGGTGGAGGGAAATGGTGGAAGGAAGTTGGTCGAGGGAAATTGTGGAGGGAAGTAGTTGGAGGGAAGTAGGTGGAGGGAAGTTGATGGAGGGAAATAGTAGAGGGAAGTTTGTGGAGAGAAATAGTGGAGGGAAGTTAATGGAGGAAAATTGTGGAGGGAAGTAGGTGGAGGGAAGCTGGGGGAGGGAAATGGTGTAGGGAAATTGGTGGAGGGAAATAGTGGAGGAAAGTTGATGGAGGGAAATAGTGGAGGGAAGTTGGTGGAGGGAAATAGTGGAGGGAAGTTGATGGAAGAAAATGGTGGAGGAAATTGGTAGAGGGAAGTTGGTCGGGGGAAGTTGGTGGAGAGAAGTAGGTGGAGGGAAATTGGCGGAGGAAATTAGTAGAGGGAAGTTGGTGGAGGGAATAGTAGAGGGAAGTGAGTGGAGGGATATAGTGGAACGAAAGTTGGTGCAGGGAAATAGTGGAGGGAAGTTGATGGAGGAACATGGTGGAGGGAAATGGTGAAAGGAAGTTGGTCGAGGGAAATTGTGGAAGGAAGTTGGTGGAGGGAAGTAGGTGGAGGGAAGTTGGCAGAGGGAAGTAGGTGGAGGGAAGTTGGCGGAGGGAAATAGTAGAGGGAAGATAGTGGAGGGAAATAGTAGAGGGAAGATAGTGGAGAGAATTGGTGTAGGGAAATGATGGAGGGAGGTTGATGGAGGGAAATTGTGGCGGGAAGTTGATGGAGGAAATTTGGTGGAGGGAAGTTCGTGGAGAGAAATAGTAGAGGAAGTTAGTGGCGAGAAATGGTGGAGGGAAGTTGGTTGAGGGAAATGATGGAGAGGAATTGATGGAGTGAAACGGAGGGAAATGGAGGGAGATGGTGGAGGGAAGTTGTTGGAGGAAAGTTGATGGAAGGAAATAGTGGAGGGAAGTTGCTGGAGTGAAGTTGCTGGAGAGAAATAGAGGAGGGAAGTTGGTGGAAGAGAGTTATAGGCAGAGGAGGGAGAGGGATATGTGAGCAGCCTGAGGTAGAATGAATTAAAAGATAATCTTTAGACTATTTACAATAAGATTAAGATAAAAACGAATAAAAATAACAAGAGAAACTTGGATTAAGAATACAAATTATAACAGTTAAACTTTTTCCTTCACATTTGTTTTTCTTTGAATCAAAAACCTCTTGTTTAGTCTTCCATTCCTCACTTTCACTCCCTCTTCTAATCTTCCTCCTTGTTCATATTCCTCTTTACATCCCCTATTCCTCCTACTACCCCAGCCACTTCCCCAGCCACATCCCATTTCCCCACTGGGTCACCACCAGGTCTTTGATGCCTTAATCTCCAAAAGGTTGCTCATCAGTTTAAAGGCTTTTTGACCTAAACCAGCTTTGATTAATGATTTACCCAAAGCAAACTCTCTCTCTCTCTCTCTCTCTCTCTCTCTCTCTCTCTCTCTTCTCCTGAACCACAATCTCCTTGCAACCCCCTCTCTACCCATGACTGCACTCCCTTTGAAGGGAGAGGGAGAGAAACGTTCATATACTCTCTCTCTCTCTCTCTCTCTCTCTCTCTCTCTCTCTCTATGCTAACATCATTTGTTTCTGGCAATGTGGTTCCTTGATCTCCCCCACATAACCTCACTCTTTCATTACTCTTGTCTGAGGTAGAGTTTATTTCTGTATTTGTTCATTTCTTGCTTTTGTTTATGGGGAAGAATGGGTCAATCATTATTTCTATAAGGTTTATTCTATCATTTAATGCAGGTTGTGAAATGACTATAAAGGCAGGTTACAAAATGCCTTTAAAGGCAGGTTGTAATGTGCCTTCAAAAGCAGGTTGTAATGTATATATAAAGACAGGTTGTAATGTGGCTTTGAAGGCATGTTTGAATGTACCTTTAAAGGCAGTTTGTAATTTGCCTTTAAATGCATGTTGCAATGTACCTTTAAAAGAAAAGTTGTAATGTCCCTTTAAAGATAGGTTGTAATGTGCCTTTAAATACATGTTGTAATGTACCTTTAAAAGAAAAGTTGTAATATCCCTTTAAAGACAGGTTTTAATGTGCCTTTAAATGCATGTTGCAATGTACCTTTAAAAGAAAAGTTGTAATGTCCCTTTAAAGACAGGTTGTAATGTGCCTTTAGATACATGTTGCAATGTGCCTTTAAAAGAAAAGTTGTAATGTCCCTTTAAATACAGGTTGTAATGAGCCTTTAAAAACAGGTTTGAAAGAAAATAAATAAAAACACTTATAAAAGACTATATAGACTTAAAACAGTCAATATTTATTGATTTGTTTTTATAACAGAGAAAACAATGAAATTAATACACCATTCTTTCAAACCCTCCAAAATCCATTGTGTTAGATTTTCTATTTTAAAAGAAAATACAAATAAAACTCTTTTAAAGGTTATATAGTTTCATAATAGTCAGAATTTATTGGTTTATTTTTATTAACAAAAAAAAAAAAACAATAATGAATACTACACAGTTTCAAACCCTCCAAAGCTCTTTTTCTTTTTTTCTTTTTTTTTCTCGAATGTCCAAAATACCTATGTGACCTGAGATCAAAATGGAAAACTGTTCTCCATTAAAATATACTTTAAGTTTCTTATTTAGATATCGTCATTAATTCAATTTTCCATATCCTTTTTGAAGACATAATTTCATATAATTTACACGATTCATTTAATCATTAATATGATTATTCATAGGATTACACAATGAGAATCTATTATTACTGATTAATAGGAGCTCATTAATTATGAAGGATTGAGAGAAATCAAAGGTATTATGATGAGCAAATGTATATCTATTTTAGCCTTAATATATATATATATATTTTTCAAATATAGTGTAATTTTTATATATGTAATTCATTCAATGGAAATTTACTTGTGTTATAAATTAACTAATTTTCAAAAGCTTTATCTAACTTTATTACGATTAGAGTTTAATAATATAAATCATTTTTAGCGCAAATATGAAAGAAAGCAAAGAAGTTGACATTAGATGAAAACTGCAGATAAAAAGGTACTCGTTGTTGGGAGAAAGTTGACTAGAGAAGGGTTGTGGAGTGGCAAGGGACTTTGGAGTGAGGTGGCTTGAGGGTGAATGTACAAACGACTGAATTAACTGAAGCTATCTTGAGCAGTAAGGAAGGCAGGGACAGTATAGCTAATATGGATGTAGACGCTGTTATAAAACAGGTGGAAATAATTCAAATATATGGGATCTACTATAAATCAGGAGGGAGAATATGAGGCTGGGGTTGAGATTAGGATAAAGGACGCCTGTGGGAAGTGGAATGAGGTAGCAAGAGTGGAATGTGATAAGAAAAATGTCAATCAAGCTAAAAGTCAAGATTTATAGAGCAGTAATAAGGCCACAGGTAATGTATGGATCAGAAATGTAGCCTCTGAGACAATGAAAATGCTGAGTAAGACCACAGTTAATGTATGGATCAGAAATGTAGCCTCTGAGACAATGAGAATGCTGAGTAAGACCACAGTTAATGTATGGATCAGAAATGTAGCCTCTGAGACAATGAGAATGCTGAGTAAGACCACAGTTAATGTATGGATCAGAAATGTAGCCTCTGAGACAATGAGAATGCTGAGTAAGACCACAGTTAATGTATGGATCAGAAATGTAGCCTCTAAGATAATGAGAATCTGAGTGGATTATGGGAATATCACTGCTTGAAAAAAAAAAAAAATGGCAGGTGTAGTTAAGATTATTAAGGTGATAAGAGTATCATGACTGGGATGTTGTGGGCACTTGTTGAGGATGGATGGTGGAGAGGGAGTTAGTAGAGCTTGGGAGGAACCTGTTAAGGAGAAAAGATGGAGAGTGAAGCAAATAATTAGGTGGCGAGATAAGTTGAGGGATGATATGGAGAGAAGAGGTTTGGTGAAAGAGGATGACTTTGATAGAATGTATAGGAGAAGGTGCATCAGGCAACCGACCCCT
The DNA here is from genome assembly GCF_036898095.1 of Palaemon carinicauda. NCBI lineage: Eukaryota > Metazoa > Arthropoda > Malacostraca > Decapoda > Palaemonidae > Palaemon > Palaemon carinicauda. The sequence goes on along the minus strand of NC_090725.1, from coordinate 298,084,541 downwards.
TAATATATGAATAACTGTGGAAAAGTTGATTATATACTGTATGAGAGAGAGAGAGAGAGAGAGAGAGAGAGAGAGAGAGAGAAAGAGAGAGAGATTGATTTAAAGTTTTCAGGTATCCTGACATGTGAGAGAGAGAGAGAGAGAGATTTAAAGTTTTCAGGCATCCTGACATGAGAGAGAGAGAGAGAGAGGAGAGAGAGAGAGAGAGAGAGATCTAGCCTTTTAAAGGTTGATTCTTATTCCGTTTACCTTAATAGAATAAATATGTGGCCAATGGCTTCATAAAAACCTTCAAGTGAAACAGAATGTGGTGATCAATACTGGATGGAACCCTCTCCTTCCACGTTTCCCTTCGGACTGAACCTTTAAATGCAAATCCCCGTTTATATAACAAAAAACATCTAAGAACAAATCCCTTTGGTAAGGACAAGTGGATCTAGAGTTATTAAGGAAGGCTTTATTCAGTGAAGGTTTAACTTCAGTCGAGGTAACTGATAAGAGAGGAAAGCCTCTGTACTTCAGATATATCTCCAAGTGAACTACAGGGATGCAAGACTCCCCTGAACTTTGATCCTCTTCCAATGAGGACCTTTATTTTAAAGGATTTAGTTAGAAGTGGTCAGTTTTATTATGATTCTGCCAAATTCCAGTTTAAGATAGTAGGTTTTGATGTCAAATTTGGTCATGAAATTGTTCTGGAAGGCCAGAGTTATTTTTTTACTATCCAGTCATACTGTAAACGTCCTATTTTTTTTTTCACTGCCCATTTTGCTAAAAAGAAGTAATTACAGGCTAAATACTTAAAGTAATAGAAGTAACGATGAATTCATTTAGTTCTCTTCCTGTAACATCAATGGAATTAATAATTAAACTAGTTACTAACTCATATACATACACATACATAGTATGAACACACGCTGTATGATAAGTGGAGTATATAATACCTCTCTCTCTCTCTCTCTCTCTCTCCTCTCTCTCTCTCTCTCTCTGTTAATTTAGTTTGTATCAATACAAAAGTATTCTTCCTCAAAATCTTTTTCCTAATTGCTCTCATTCACACGCATCATGTGCCTGATGAAATTAATAGAAGAAACTCTCTCTCTCTCTCTCTCTCTCTCTCTCTCTCTCTCTCTCTCTCTCTCTTCAACAATCACCCTCTTATATCTTAAAAGTCCCCTTTCCTTACCACTATTCCTGTTACTCTCCTCCCAAGCTGCTTCTTTAGCTCTCGTCCCCAGATCCTCCTGTAATTTACATGCCAAATATGACAAGACTTTTACCATGTCTGTTTCCATCTGACTTATATGAAAGGGTTTAACAAGTAAAAAATGCCTTTCGCTGGTCACATAGTACTACATTGGATAGCTCTTTGGTTACGGATAACTTTTCCTTTGCTTATACACCGAATAGTTTGGCCTATTCTTTACACACACTCCTCTTTCCTCTTCACTCAGGGAGTTATATACTGAACTCTAATTGTGCAGTGGCTACTTTCCTCTTGGCAAGGGTAGAGGAGACTCTTTAGCTATAGTAAGCAGCTCTTCTAGGAGGAAACTCCAAAATCAAACCATTGTTTCTTAATCTTGGGTAGAACCTTAGTCTGTCTACCATGTTTTCCTCTTGCTTGGGGGTAAAATCTGGCAAACTATTTGATCTGTTTATTTCCTTAACTCACTGGGTTATTTTCCTTGTTGGAGCACTTAGGCTTATAGCATGCTGCTTTTCGAAATAGGGCTGTGACTTAGCTAATAATAATAATAATAATAATAATAATAATAATAATAATAATAATAATAATAATAATGATGATAATAATAATAATCTATTATTATTATTATTATTATTATTATTATTATTATTATTATTATTATTATTATTATTATATGTATAAACGCAAACGAAAAGTATAAAAGAATATATATATATATATATATATATAAATGTGTGTGTGTGTGTTTGTATACATATATATATATATATATATACACATACATATACATATACATATAGTATATATATATATATATATAGTGAGACACTAAATTTGCTAATTATTAAAAGAGAACATAAGTATAAACTTTCAAAAGGCAAACGGGGGGAACAACACTGACGTAAAACCTTTTTAATTAAAACCCAAGTTCTGGAACGTTATGACTCACAAATAAATTTTTGGTGGTTCATAAAAATGTTTTTTTCTTGACCTGGAAGTGAATCTTTGGTTAAGGAAAAGTGTTGACTTTTACCGTCAATTCTTCAATAAAAAAAATTTATGTTTTGTTTAATATCAGAAATGTTATGTGACATTTAATGTTTTTAAACTTTTTTTTCTAATCTCAAGTAATTTATAATAACAGTATTTAATCATGAGTATTTATAGTTGAAAAAAATTAGTCCTATTTAAGAAGAAATTAATTAAAAACTAGTTTTAAAATACTATCAAGTAATTTATAATATCATATAATTTTGGATATTTCCAGTTGAAAGAAATTCGTCGTTTTTAAAAGAAAATTATTGAAAACTAGTTTTAAAATACTGTCAAGTAATTTATAATATCATATAATTTTGGATATTTCCAGTTGAAAGAAATTAGTCCTTTTTATAGAAAAATATTAATCAAAAACTCGTTTCAAAACAATTTCAGATAATTTATATCACTAAATAATTTGGGGTGTTCCCAGTTGAAAGAAATTATTCCTTTTATTTAGAAGAAAATATATTTAAAACTAGTCTTAAAAAAATGTCAAGAAATTTACAATCACTATATAATTTTGGATATTTCCAGTTGAAAGAAATTAGTCCTTTATCAGATGAAAATTAATTAGAATTTAATTCTAAAACAATGAATTGAGGAAAGCTCCATTCTTCTATACACAATAAATAGTACATATGGTTAAGAAATTCTTTTAAAATATTCCTTGTTACAAACAGAAATGAATTGTCAATCTTTGGGACGTGAGGTTATGGGAGATTCAGGTTAAATTGATAGAATTATTGAGGATAAGTACTTTTGTATTGATACGAACTAAATTGTCAAAGAGAGAGAGAGAGAGAGAGAGAGAGAGAGAGAGAGAGAGTACTATGAAAAAATTGTATCATTCGCCAAAAATATAGATGGCTTTGGGTAGATCATTTAGAGGAACCTATAGAAGAGAGAGAGAGAGAGAGAGAGAGAGAGAGAGAGAGAGAGAGAGTACTATGAAAAAATTGTAGCATTCACCAAAAATCTAGATGGCTCTGCGTAGATCATTTAGAGGAACCTATAGAAGAGAGAGAGAGAGAGAGAGAGAGAGAGAGAGAGAGCAAAATTTTAATGTGAATGTGATTATTTCTCTGACAAATCAGGATGTACCCTTGGTACCAGTATGAGAGAGAGAGAGAGAGAGAGAGAGAGAGAGAGAGTACTATGAAAAATTATAGCATTCACCAAAAATCTAGATGGCTCTGGGTAGATCATTTAGAGGAACCTATAGAAGAAAGAGAGAGAGAGAGAGAGAGAGAGAGAGAGAGAGAGAGAGTACTATGAAAAAATTGTAGCATTCACCAAAAATATAGATGGCTTTGGGTAGATCATTTAGAGGAACCTATAGAAGAGAGAGAGAGAGAGAGAGAGAGAGAGAGAGAGAGTACTATGATAGAATTGTAGCATTCACCAAAAATATAGATGGCTTTGGGTAGATCATTTAGAGAAACCTATAGAAGAGAGAGAGAGAGAGAGAGAGAGAGAGAGAGAGAGTACTATGAAAAAATTGTAGCATTCACCAAAAATATAGATGGGCTAAGGGTAAATCATTTAGAGGAACCAATAGAAGAGAGAGAGAGAGAGAGAGAGAGAGAGAGAGAGAGTGAGCACTATGAAAAAATTGTATCATTCACCAAAAATATAGATGGCTTTGGGTAGATTATTTAGAGGAACCTATAGAAGAGAGAGAGAGAGAGAGAGAGAGAGAGAGAGAGAGTACTATGAAAAAATTGTAGCATTCACCAAAAATATAGATGACTTTGGGTAGATCATTTAGAGGAACCTATAGAAGAGAGAGAGAGAGAGAGAGAGAGAGAGAGAGAGGGTGAGTTTCCTTTATTAATTTCATCAGGCACATGATGGGTGTGAATGAGAGCAATTAGGAAAAAGATTTTGAGGAAGAATTCTTTTGTATTAATACAAACTAAATTAACAGAGAGAGAGAGAGAGAGAGAGAGAGAGAGAGAGAGAGAGAGTTTCTTATACTAATTTCATCAGACAAATAATGCTTGTGAATGAAAGCAAGTAAAAAAAATATTCTACAAACTTTATATGAAAATCCATTATTAAACAAATCTAACCTCACCATAGATTACTCTTTTAGATAAATCTTTTGAGACTCTGAACACTAAACTTATCCAACACAAAAAGAAAGAGTAATTACAAGAAAGTTACAATGATTTTGGATGTCTCAAAGACTTTTTAGTTCATCCGCGGAGACTCCATTTGCTCTTTTGTAGAGCGATTTACTTTAAGCATTTAGAGAGTTTTTATGATCTTGTCTAACTTATTCTTGAACTCGTTTACCGTGTTATTGTTTACTACATCCGCTAGAAGTCTATTCCAAGTGTTTGCTATTTTGTATTTAAAGAAATTGCCACATTGAGTGGGGTTGTTATTATTATTATTATTATTATTATTATTATTATTATTATTATTATTATCCAAGCTACAACCCTAGTTGGAAAAGCAAGATGCTATAAGCCCAGGGGCTCCAACAGGGAAAAAATAGCCCAGTGAGGAAAGGAAATAAGGAAATAAATAAATGAAGAGAACAAATTAACAATAAATCATTCTAAAATAAGTAACAACGTCAAAACAGACATGTCATATATAAACTATTAACAACATCAAAAACAAATATGTCATAAATAAACTATAAAAAGACTCATGTCCGCCTGGTCAACAAAAAAGCATTTGCTCCAACTTTGAACTTTTGAAGTTCTACTGATTCAACCACCCGATTAGGAAGATCATTCCACAACTTGGTAACAGCTGGAATAAAACTGTATCTTTGTAATTCCAGTTTGTATCCTTAGAAGAGTCTTTGATCCTTGAGGACCAATTGGGCATGGAGAGAGAGAGAGAGAGAGAGAGAGAGAGAGAGAGAGAGTTGATTAATCCTCCTTATCAACCATCTCCATTAAAGAGAGAGTTCCTCAGAATGAAAACAGAGAATATCTCCATACCAATTGGGAGTTAGCAGGAGACATACGTCCAACTCTCTTTCTTTGGAAAGTCAGGTCGAAAACTTTCAGATCGGGACTAAAAATGGGTTCCATTGGAAAGACCTCCTCGAAATTCAATGTGGGTTTAAAGATCAGGTTTGGTCCTTGAGTTGAAGATATGAACTCTGCCAATGAAGTTGGAGGGAGGTCAAGTTTTCACCACAATTTGTGTGTTTGTTTATGAACAGATTCCTGGCCACAATTTCAATTATAGAATAATGAAATGTTCAGGGATTAACTATTGCGTAAAAAGCTATTTTTCCTTGTTGGAGCCCTTGAGCTTATAGCATCCTGCTTTTCCAACTAGGATTGCAGCATGGATTGTTATATTATATATATATATATATATATATATTATACATATATACATATATTTATATATATATATATATATATACATGTATATATATATATATATATGTGTGTATATATATATATATGTGTGTGTGTGTGTATATATATATATATATATATACATATATATATACATATATATATATATGTATATGCATCTATGTATTACAAACACGTGTATATATAATGTGTATATGCACATGCAGTATATACTTATCTATATATATATATATATATATGTGTGTGTGTGTGTGTGTAATATCAAAAGCGAGTCAGCATTTTGAGTAATTCCATCAGCCTCATTTCCAAATGAAAATAACGCATGTAATACATAAGAATCAACATTTTATGTATGTGTGTATGTGCAAGGTCAGCAATCTCCTTTATATTTGTACAAGCTCTATTAAAAACCACAATAAGATGAAAATATATTTTTGAAATAAAAAGATAATCGTCCTTCCTTTGAAGGGAGAGTCTCTATTG
>NC_090725.1:298070957-298073457 GCF_036898095.1 Palaemon carinicauda | reverse complement strand
AATAATAATAATAATAATAATAATAATAATAATAATAATAATAATAATAATAAAAGTTAAAATAAAAATGCAAATAAAACATAAATGAAAATAGAATTAAAAATGAAAATGAAAATAAAATAAAAAATAAAATTGAAAATAAAAATGAAAATCATAATCATAACACAAGAATCATCATCATCATCATCTTCATCATCATCATCATCATCTCTGAATCAAAGTTCTGATTATTATTACTAGCTAAGCTATAACCCTAGTTGGAAAAGCAAGATGCTATAACCACAAGTGCTCCAACAGGGAAAAAATATCCCAGTGAGGAAAGGAAATGAGGAAATAATCAATATGAGAAATAAATGAACAATCAAAATGAAATATTTCAAAAACAGTAACAACATCAAAACAGATATTTCATATATAAACTATAAAAAAGACTTATGTCAGGCCTATTCAACATATATCGATATACACTTAATGAATAACTGTTCTTCATTCCTTTTTTAATGTTTTAGGCCTTTTAACTAGAATGAAAAATCTTATTCATATCAGTTGTAAATACATGAAAAATAACTCCTTCCAACTGGAAGTCATTTCAAAAATCAGTATCTGATCTTCGGTCATAAAACCCTTAACTTCAGTCTCCCCCTGAAGTTTAATGATGTCCTTTCAATGAAACCATCTTACAAATTTCATGCAAAAAAAAAAAAAAAAAAAAAAAAAAAACTATTTTTCATAATTTCCCAGAATGAGAAATAGATAAATTTCACTGAGAAATGTAGATATTTACTAAGATGGTCGAGGATTTCCTTATGAGAAGTTTGCTCTTTTTCGGAGCTGGTCAATAAGGAGGAATAATCCACAGCCTCTTTACCTAAGTGTGCTCCAAGGTTCAAAGACTAATCTAAACTTCGACACTTTATTATTATTATTATTATTATTATTATTATTATTATTATTATTATTATTATTATTATTATTACTATCATTATCATTATCATTATCAATATCATTATCATTATTATTATAGTTAGATCAAAACATATTGTTAAGAAAAGTTCTGAGTTTATAATAAATTATTATTATTATTATTATTATTATTATTATTATTACTATTACTATTATTATTATTATTATTAGGATGCTATAAGCCCTATAAAGCCTCCAGCAAGGAAAAACTAGCCCAGTAAGGAAAGGAAATAAGGAAATAGATAAACTATATAAGAAGTAAGGAACAATTGAAATAAAGTGTTTTAACACCAGTAACAAAATTAAATTAGATCTTTCATTTATAAACTATAAAAAGACTTATATTATCCTGTTCAACATTTATTAAGGTCTTGTTCGTGGATTAGTCGGGAGTTTATTTGTCTTATTACCTTTTTAATGAAGTTAAATCTTGGGAATATCATTCAGGAGTAATTAAGAAATTTAGAGATAAGATTTCTCTCTGTTGTAGGAAAGTAATAGGATGTACTCGCTCGCATGCATCCTATGCCTGAAACATCCAGTCCAAAGGAAGTTCTCTCTCTCTCTCTCTCTCTCTCTCTCTCTCTCTCTCCTCTCATACTGGTACTAAGGGTACATCCTGATTTGTCAGAGAAATAGTCACATTCACAATGGAATTTTGCTCTCTCTCTCTCTCTCTCTCTCTCTCTGTCTCTCTCTCTCTCTCTCTCTCTCTCTCTCAGATACTGTTAGTGCCTACGTAACATCATGATTTTCTCAGAGAAATAGTCAAAATCCCATTAAAATTTTGCTCTCTCTCTCTCTCTCTCTCTCTCTCTCTCTCTCTCTCTCATACTTTAATCAACCTCCCCTAAATTTACGTTAACCTTTTGCAGACAACTTGTTTATCAGTAATACAATCTGTTCTCAGACTCCTTTTTCTCTTTTTTGATATTTGTATTTTATAAAGGAAACTCTGTCAAAAGGTAAATAAAGTCAGAAAAAATATGCGTGAAAAATCTAGTCTCGCTAAGATAAGAATGCAGTTGCCTTTCATAATACCTCTAGTTTTCTTCATTACCTCCGCTAACAAAGTTGGAAGGAGGTTATGTTTTACACCCTGTTTATGAGTTTGTCTGTGTGGGTGTATGTTTGTGAACAGCTTCCTGGCCACAATTTTAATCGTAGAGTAAGGAAACTTACAAGGATTAACTGTTTGGTAAAAAATCTGGATTGTTTTCTGCTCAGGAAGGTCAAGGTCAAAGGTTAGATGTAAAAGATCATGTTCAAAGGTTAAGGTCAAGGTCAAAGGTCAAACCAAATGTCCAATTCACTTACCCAGCCATAATTTAGGACATCGTTGTCACAGAGACTTTAAACTTGGTTCATATTTGATTGTATGAAAATCCACGCTAATTAATACATGTCAAGGTCAGAGATCACGGTTAACCAAAAGGTCTTGAAATAACCTGCCGCAGCGGAGGTCTGCTCTCTACTGAATGCCCCTCTAATTATTCCATATGATAATCGGATATCAGATATTAATTATTATCGACTA
>NC_090725.1:298058457-298063457 GCF_036898095.1 Palaemon carinicauda | reverse complement strand
CCAACTGTTTCAGTTTGAAAACAAGGGCCTCATGATTAACACGGTCAAAGGCAGCACTAAAATCAAGGCCAATCATACGAACTTCCCGACCACAATCAAGGGATTTCTGTACTGCATTGGAGATTGTAAGAACGGCATCACATGCTCCAAGGCCTTTACGAAAACCAAATTGCAAACTAGGGAATAGATGATTACCTTCAGCAAACCTATTAAGACGTTTTGCCAGAAGACGTTCAAAAACTTTAGATAATATGGGAGTTATGGAAATTGGGGCGGTAATCAGTGGGACTTGAGCTACCACAAACACATTTACATAGAGGAGTAACATTACCAATTCTCCAACAAGTGCTAAAAGCTCCTCTTCTTGCTAACTTGCGCAAAATAACAGATAACTTTGGAGCTAAGAAATCTGCTGTCTTTATAAAAAACAAAGGAAAAATACCATTTGGGTCTACACCTCCATAAGCATCAAGGTCCATCAACAGAGCTTTAATCTCACGAGATCGAAAAGCTAAACTAGTTAGTTTAGCCTCAGGAAAACAGGAATGAGGAAGTTCAAGTTTTTCATTACTCTGGTTTACTGTCAAAAACATCAGCCAAAAGGTTGCCTTTTCCTTTGGACAGTGAGTGACTGAGCCATCTGGTTTAAGTAAAGGAGGAACTGTTGCATCTACACCAAAGAGTGCAGATTTAAGGGTAGACCACCATTTATGTTCCTGAGTTGTACCAGAGAGGGTTTCTTTTATGATTAAATTGTACTCCTTTTCAGTTGAGGCATAAACTCTCTGAGCAAAAGCTCGAAGCTGAGTATAGTTGTTCCAGGTCAAATCTGATCTGTTACCCTTCCAAAGGTGATAGGCCTCCTGCTTCTTCCAAATAAGCACGTCTACAATCATCATTGAACCACGGTTTGTCCTTCATTCGGTACCTTAGCACACGAGAAGGATACGCCTATCAATTATGTTGACTAGATTCTCATTCAAAGAGACAACAGGATCTACACTATTATATAATTGTGACCAATTCAAGGACAAAAGATCATGCAAAATCCCATTCCAGTCTGCTTGGGATTTCATATAAATTTTACAGGAATATGATATATATGATATATATATATATATATATATGTATGTATATATATATCTATATATATATATGTATATATATATATATATATATATTTATATACTGTAATATACATATATACTATATATATATATAAAAATATATACAGTACATATATATACACATATATATATACGAATATATAAACATATATATACACATATAAATACACTTATATATATATATATATATATATTTATATATATATACATATATATATATATATATATATGTATATATATTTATATATATATATATATATATATACATAAATAAATTTTCTTTGTAAACCCAGACACCAAATAAAGCAAAAAAGGCGTCTGATAGAAGAGAAAATCTACAGATGAAGATTCTAGTTGTTGATTTAAGTTTAAAGGAGATCTGAAGGAGTTGGATCCGAGTAGAGAGAGAGAGAGAGAGAGAGAGAGAGAGAGAGAGAGAGAGAGAGAGAGAGAGTACAGGACTCTTTGATGTCTGAGGTCCAAGTGGGTAAAGGAGAGAAACAGTTAATTAATTCTCTTTATCAACAAACTCCACTGAATGAAAAAAACTATAGCATCATTATATCCATTTCTTTTTCTTGGAAATTTAGATATAAAGTTTTAAAGGTTTACAGGTCTAAAGGCCACTCATGAATGGCAGAGGCAAGGGACAGTGACATTGCTCTATCGAGCAGGACAATGCCCGAGAGACTGACTATATTTACATATGATCAGGGCCCAAGCCCCCTCTCCACCCAAACTCTGGACCAAAGTGGGCCAGGTAATGGCTGCTAATGACTCAGCAGATAGACCTCTATTATTATTATTAATATTACATGCTAAGCTACAATCCTAGTTGGAAAAGCAGAATACTATAAGGCCAGGCGCTCCAATAGGGAAAATAGCTCAGTGAGGAAAGGGAACAAGGAAAAATAAAATATTTTAAGAACAAGAATATTAAAATAAATATCACTTTATAAACTATAAAAACTTAACAAATCAAAAGGAAGAGAAATAAGAGACAAGATAGAACAGTGTGCTCGAGTGTACCCTCAAGCAAGAAAACTCTAACTCAAGACAGTGGAACACCATGGTACAGAGGCTATGGCACTAACCGAGATTAGAGATTAATGGTTTGATTTTAGAGTGTCCTTCCAAAATAGCTGCTTACCATAGCTAAAGAGTCTCTTCTATCCTTACAAAGAGGAAAGTGCCCACTGAACAATTACAGTGCAGACTGCAGTAACCCCTTAGGAGAAGAAGAATTGTTTGGTAATCTCAGTGTTGTCAGGTGTATGAGGACAGAGGAGAATCTGTAAAGAATAGGTCAGACTATTCGGTGTGTGAGTAGGCATAGGGAAAATGAACCGTAACCAGAGAGTTGATCCAATGTAGTACTGCCTGGCCAGTCAAAGGACCCCTTAACTCTCTAGTGGTAGTACCTCAACGGGTGGCTGGTGCCCTGGCCAACCTACTACCAAAACCCTCCATCCTTAGCTCATAAGGATGGTGAGTTTGCAGAGACCAAAAGAAACTAACGAGTTGCTTCGAAATCATGATTAAAAGTTTGTCTTATAACATAGACGTCTTCGATCTTAAAGGGATACTTTCACTTTCATGGTCTGTTTATGTCAGAACAGATAATTTATAGTGTTTCTTTTTTAAGTTCTCTTTACTTTTTATTTTGTTAATCATACGAGGTCTTATCTTCATCTTAAAATTCAAAACCTCATGAGGAATTAATATATTTTCCTATATATAAGAAAAGAAGCATTATTATAATCTTTGAAGTCTTATAAGTTATTAAATTCATTTGCTTTTCACGTTTTTTAAGATCATCCTCATACTTGACTCTCCATCTTTTTTACTTATTTTATTCTGATATAGATTTCAGAAAGCTTGAATCCAATATCTTTTCGAAGTTTCGTTACTGTATATACCTTGCAAATTCAAATGTTGTTGTGATAGAATTATACAAAGATAATTACTACCTTATTCGTAATACTATACATGCAGTTAATTCTAATAGCCAGGCCTTCTCCATCATGAGGCTCAATACTACACAGTATTCTAGAAGTTTTATTCCAGCTGTGACCAAGCTGTGAAATGATCTCCCTAATCGGGTAGTTTAATCGGTAGAACTTCAACAGTTGAAACTTGCTACAAATGTTCTTATGTTGAACAGGCTGACATTAGTCTTTTTATAGTTTTTATATAGCATTTTGCTTTTTTAACTAAGGTGGTAACTTCGATAATAAAAATAATAATAATAATAATAATAATAATAATAATAATAATAATAATAATAATGCTGATTATGATGATGATAACAACTACAATAATAATAATAATAATAATAATAATAATAATAATAATAGTAATAATAATAATAATAATAATAATAATAATAATAATGCTGATTATGATGATGATAAAAACAACTACAATAATAATAATAATAATAATAATAGATTTACTCTTCACGTAACATGATGTAATCTATTTATTCTCCTAATTTCGAAACTGTGTTTATCATGAGAGATTTATGGGGAAAATCCACACTTGCTTTGGAAAGGAAGTTTTTCCAAATAACTAACATTCTCTCTCTTTGCTTCTATTCCTCCATTCTATCCCTCCCTTTCTCTTTGCCTTCGTTATCCACCTCCCCTTCACCTCCCCTCCCCCATTTCCCCCTGCTGCGTCCAACCAGGTCTTTGATGCCTTAATCTCCAAAAGGTTACTCATCATTTAAAGGCTTTTTTTCCCTAAATCAGCTTTTGATTAATGATTTCCCCTAGCGAAACTCTGTTCTTCCCCCTGCACCACATTCTCCCTCTCCCCAGGACCAGCTTTCCCTTCCTCCCCTGGAAATGGGGGGCGGGGGAAGAGTTCACATAGTGACTCTTTGCTTTAGGTACAAAGACCTCTCTCTCTCTCTCTCTCTCTCTCTCTCTCTCTCTCTCTCTCGATGTTGTACTAGTCTCCTCTTCATGACCTTTCTCTTTCATTACTTGTGCCTGAAGGAAAGATTAATTCTTTATTTATATCCTTTCCTTTATTTTATGTTTTCAGGATAAAGAAAATGTCTTTGTTTCACGTAAGAATTGTTTTATCATTCAGACTGCTTCATATTTTTATCATTCATTATGATATTTATAAATATAGTAATCAAGTGTTTATATATATATATATATATATATGCACATATATACATATATATATATAAATTTATATATATATATATATATATATATATATTCATATATATATATATATATATATATTCATATATATATATATATACATATAAATTTATGTATATATGTATATATATGTATATATATATATATATATATGTATATATATTTGAATATATATATATATATATATATATATTAAATATATATGAATATATGTATATATATAGTATATAAATATATGTACATATATATATATATATATATATATACATATATATATATATATATATATATATACACACACGCACACATGAGATACTCAAAGTATTTCAGAGAAAATACACAAATATTTTTCCAGAGTTCCAGAGCAAAAGAGGCAATGAAACTGACGACCAACTTTTTTAATCAAAAGCAACAGTTTTGAACCGTTGCAACAAAAACCTGAATATTTCATAGTTCATGAAAATATCATATCATGACCTGAAGGTGAAGCTGTAGGGTTGTGGTGGCCTGATGGTAGCGTCCTTGCCTGGTGATTGCCAGACTTGGGTTCGAGTCTCGCTCAAACTCGTTAGTTCCTTTGGTCGCTGCAACCTCACCATCCTTGTGAGCTAAGTTTGGGGGAGCCTATGGGTCTATCTGCTGAATCCTCAGCAGCCAATGCCTGACCCTCCTTGGTCCTGGCTTGGATCTA
>NC_090725.1:298048636-298057957 GCF_036898095.1 Palaemon carinicauda | reverse complement strand
AAACCGCTAATAAAATATATTGATTCTCTTTAACTCGCTAAAAGTCTACCATATACCTTTTGCAGGTTTTTTTTAAATTAATTTATAAATTTATATCCTTCTGTATCCGGTAAACTTTTCTTTATAACCTAACGATATTTTTTTTTCCATTTCTTTTGGCATTCATTTTCTGATTATTATTCATTTCCATAGAATGAATAGCAAAATCTATTGATAAAACATATTAATTCTATTGAAGTTCAGGTCGTTCATAAATAATAGGAGACCATAAACTATTTTTTTCCATTTCTTTGAGCTTTCAATTATTTTATGCTTCATTTCCATAATTTAAAAAAGAAAAACCATGGAAAAAATTTAACTCTCTAAAAGTTTAACTCGTTTATAAGACCACTAATTATTGGGAGAGAGAATGTGTATATGATTTTCAAGTCGTTCATAAATAATAGGAGAGCATAAACTATTTTTTCTATTTCTTAGAGCTTTCAATTTTTTTATATGCTTCATTTCCATAATTGAAAAAAAGAAAAACTATTGAAAAAATTTAAGTACTCTCTAAAAGATTTACTTGTTTATAAGACCACTACTTATTGGGAGAAAAAAAGTGTATATGATTTTCAAGCCTTGGGAAAAATATTAGAGGGAAACATGGAACGTTTTTGCAAAGAAAAAAAAAGGGTCTAAAATAATCAATCTCAGATATCCAAAATGAAAATCAACGTTATCTTATAAGGGGGGATTATATATTCAAGGATGAAAATTATTAATTTTTATATTGACGGTTATTTTTTTTTCTGATAATGCGTTTTCCATTGTAGAAGTATGATACTTATATATATATATATATATATATAGATAGATAGATAGATAGATAGATAGATAGATAGATAGATAGATAGATAGATAGATAGATAGATAGATAGATAGAGAGATAGATAGATAGATAGATAGATAGATAGAGATAGATAGATAGATAGATCTATATATATATATATATATATATATACATTACATCAAAACAAATATATCACCCATGAATTTATGTTTTTTTTTTATTCATTTACCAAACACACACAGTAACAAACTAGAGGGGCACTCAGTAGAGAGCAAACCTCCACTGTGGCAGCTTATTTCTCGACCTTTTGCTCTCCTTGATCTTGACCTTTGACCTTAACAAGTAGTAATCGACGTGGATTTGAATACATTCAAATATGAACCAAGTTTGGAGTCTCTGTGACAAAGTTGTCCAAGCTTTTGGCTGATTACGAGAATTGGACATTTTGCTTTTGAACGTGACCTTGACCTTTTACATTGACTTCCAAAATTTAATCATTTGCAGCTTTTTACATAATAGTAAATCCCTGGAAGTTTCAATGCTCTACGATTAAAATTGTGGCCAGGAAGCTGTTCACAATCAAACAAACACACAAACATGGGGTTAAAACATAAACTCCTTCCAACTTCGTTGGTGGAGGTAATGATGCTTCAATTATAACTCATACCATATGCCCTTTATAGTAGGAATCCACAGAGGAGGAAAATGCAGAACATTTATTCCCTTTAGGATCAGATCAACTTAGTAATCGGAAATCTTTAAATATCTTTATTTCATTCTAAAAATTATACGATAAAAAGTAGTAAGTTTGGCTGATAGAAATTTATACAAGACTGTTAAATCTCTTATAAATGTGGTAACGTCCCCGGGGTTCGAGGTCCAATTCGAACTTGTTAATTTCTTTGGTCGCTGCAACCTCACCATCCATGTGAGCTAACGATTGGGGTTTGTGGGACCCTATATTTCTATCTGCTGAGTCATCAATAGCCATTGCCATTGGGTGGAGAGGGGCCTTAGGTGCTGATGATATTATTATTATTATTATTACTATCCAAGCTACAACCCTAGTTGGAAAAGCAAGATGCTATAAGCCCAGGGGCTCCAACAGGGAAAAATAGCTCAGTGAGGAAAGGAAATAAGGATATAAATAAATGAAGAGAACAAATTAACAATAAATCATTCTAATATAAGTAACAACGTCAAAACAGACATGTCATATATAAACTATTAACAACATCAAAAACAGATATGTCATAAATAAACTATAAAAACACTCATGTCCGCCTGGTCAACAAAAAAGCATTTGCTCCAACTTTGAACTATATATGTATATATGGTCAGTCTCTATGGCATTGTCCTGCTTCATAGAGCAGTATCACTGTCCCTTGCCTCTGCCATTTATGAGCGACCTTTAAAGCCTTTAAAAGGCTCATGGTAATTATGACTAGAGGTTGCATTAGGATCTTATTCTGTGGTCATATTCACAATCTTCCAGACGAAGTTTAATTTTCAGATGTTATAGGATTTCATCAGTATTAGAAAGGCAATTTGGGTGTTTGTGTGTTTTAAAGGTCACTCATGAATGGCAGAGGCAAGGGACTGACAATGCCCTAGCAGGACAACTCCTCTGAAATGGATCATATATAAATATGATCAGCATTCAAGGCCCCTTTCCACCCAAGCTAGAACAAGGGATGACCAGGCAATGGTTGCTGATGACTCAGCAGGTAGACCTGTAGGCTCCCCAAACACCCCATCCTTAGTTCACCTGGATGGTGAGGTTACAGACGCTACTAGAAACTGTCAAACAATATGTATGACTTGAACCCCAGTCTGGTAGATCGCCAGACAGGGACGTCTCCAATTATAGGTACTAGAATATACGTTGTCATCCTCATCATCATCATCATTATTATCATCATTAGCATTACTATATCTATTTGTCTATCACAGTCTCTCTAGACTGGTGGTTTATATTGTAAGGTTCTGGGTTGCTTCCAGTTTCCTTACTATATGTGCTGCGTTTAGCAACACGCTCTTCTATTAACGTGCTTTTCTCCCATTTGTATAGGGTAAGCATGGTTGTCTTCTTTTGAAGGACTTTGCTTTGACTTTAGGGTAGACTGTAGTCCTGATCGGCTGCCCTGCCTGACATTGCTTAGACCCCAGTAGCGTATGTTCATGTGTTGTACTTGTCACCAGCATCCTTTCTCTTAGCAGCGAGGAGTCCTGGCGTGATTAGGCCCACAGTTCGAGACGTGTGAGGCGTCTGTTTTGTTTTTTTAGAAGGAGCTGGAGTGGCTTTATTTGTGTGTCCTTGAGCTATATCCGCTCCTACTTCCTCAAGATTCCTTTTCAATGACTTAAGTATGGTCCCTACTGCTCCTATGATTATTGGCACTGTAAGGACATCGTCTTACCAGCCGTGTTTCCTCCCCTTGGACTCTTTTCTGATAATTGTAACTTCATTATTTGTTCCATGCAGTGGATTTTTGTATCACGATGTTGCGCTCTTTGAGAGCTTTATTTTAATGTATAATACTGTATATATTTGTTAATTTATTTTGAATGAAAACACAATGATTTTGGAGGTTGGAAACTTTTCCCTCCTGGGCTACTTATCCGTCCGCACTCTGTAATATAGTGACCGTTGGAAGTTCAGTAAATTTTCAGTCTCTCTCTGCTCGTCTTGTCCTCATAGCACCACTTGTACCTGTATATTCCATAGCCTTCTTCATTCGATTCGTTTGCCTCCTGGCTAGTACAGTGGTAATGTGTTTGCCTTGCATTCGCATGGCAAGAGATCGATCCCCGCCTAGGGCCGTGTGTTTAAGCTGTTTACTGGGGAGGCTACTGCTGTGGTAGGGCACCACAGTGGAGTGTTGGGCTTGCCCGGCTGACGTTCTGGTGAGCATCTATTCTGATGGAACTGGAACTGAAACCAGACACCTTTAACCTTTAAATCCTGATACATTTCCATTTTTTCTCTCCCCTTATCTTCCACTTTTGAGTCCCATGGTACTGTGACATCTATGAGTGATACTTTTTTCGTTGTCTTGTTGACCAGAATGACGTCTGGTTCATTTTCTTGTATCACCCTGTCTGTCCTTACGCTGTAGTCCCCTGATCATGAGTAGTCCCAGAGTAGTTTAGCCTGATCATGTTCTGCCATAATTTGTGGTTGATGTTAGTTACATTTTTACTCCATTAATTTCATGTTAAATAGGTTGACATGAATCTGTCATCATAATTTATAAATGACATATATTTTAACGTTTTCCTTATATTGAAGTATTTTATATTCCTTTATTCATTATTTTTCATACAGTTTATTTATTTGCTAATTTCCTATCCCCACTTGCCTATTTTGCCATGTTGGATCCTATTGGTTTACAGCATTCGGATTTTCTAACTAGGGTTGTAATTTACTCAATAATAACAACAACAGTGATAATAATAATAATAGTAATAATGATAATAATAATAATAACAAAATGTAACGTTTCATTATACAAAATTATAACAAAATAAATTCAACGTTAGCAGAAATGCTATATTTTGGCACCTCTGCAAAGTTCAAATTGTATTATTCAAAGTTTCGATTTTTCGTCGAATTTCATTGATTTTTCATAGGAATTGCTGATATAAAAACTATTTCATGAAATGTTATACTAACAGTCAATGATTATTTCACTCTGCTACTCTTGATAATTTCATAAAATTAATAAAGATATTTTAACTCAACTGCTCCATATAGGTATGGCTCATTTAGATTAGTTACCCCTTTATATCTTATAATCATTTTCTCTAATATTGAAATAATGTTCGTTTTCTTTTAAACTGTATCTTTAAACGGTAACTATAATAATTAGGAGTTTCACTTGCGTTCATTCTTTCTTGTTTTCTGATTAATATAAGCCCCCAGAGAGAATAGCCAATTGAAAACCAAGCAGCCTGAAATGGAAAACCTATTGTAGAAAACTAGTGTGAGTTCATAAACTTAATCACGATTATATGAACATTTGTAATGAATTGTTCGTTTAAAGGAAAATCCGCTATGTCAGAAAAAAGAAAAATTTCTTTTATTTTTTGGCAAAGGGTGGTTTTAATTTTTCGTTATATAATAGGCTACTGAAGACAAGCCTGTCACTCATGCAAAAAGGAAAAAGAAGATTAAACAACAATCTCCCCTATATGATAGTTAGTATATATATATATATATATATATATATGTGTGTGTGTGTGTGTGTGTGTGTGTGTGTGTGTGTGCAGAAGAACCACAGGGAAAATGAAAATACGAAATATAAGATTAAGTCCTGACTAGTTTCGTGATACTTCTTCAGAGGACTGATCAGTCCTCTGAAGAAGTATCACGAAACTAGTCTGGACTTGATCGTATATTTCGTATTTTCATTTTCCCTGTGGTTCTTCTGCATTTGGGTATCATGTTTTCCTGTGATTTTTACGCATATATATATATATATATATATATATATATATATGTTGTTGAATCAGTAGAACTTCAAAAGTTCAAAGTTGGAGCAAATGCTTTTTTGTTGACCAGGCAGACATAGTCTTTTTATAGTTTATATATGACATATTTGTTGTTGACGTTGTTAATAGTTTATATATGATATATCTCTTTTGACATTACTTTTTTTTAGAATGATTTATTGTTAATTTGTTCTCTTCAGTTATTTATTTCCTTATTTCCTTTCCTCACTGGGCTATTTTTCCCTATTGGAGCCCCTGGGCTTATAGCATCTTGCTTTTCCAATTAGGGTTGTAGCTTGGATAGTAATAATAATAATATAATAATATATAATATATATATATATATGTATGTATATATATATATATATATATATATAAATTTGTGTATATATATATATATATATATATATATTCAAATGCCATATATCTAAATACATTAACGACTGGATTCTCTTATCAACCTTGGGACTAGATTCTCAAGATGTAACCACTCAAAGAAAATAGCTTCTGACAGGTTGGGATTCGAACCCTGGTCAAGGAAACTTGTATGTCAGTGACATAACCCTTAGCAAAGAAGAGAGATAAAAGTCAATGACCATTCTTCTGTACTTAAACCTGTCAAATTCAGGTTTTTGTACTTAGAATTGAAATAGACCCATATTCACCATCTTATCTAATTGGTTAGAGAATCCAGATATGAATGTATTAAAATATATGGCTTATCTAAGTATGAAAAACACGTCTAAATGTACAAAATTTATCATTAACCGAAGGCTAAGCACAAACATACCAATTAGCTATGATGGCGAAGATGGGTTGATTTCAATCCTAAATTCAAAGAAAAAAAAAAAAAAAAACCTGAATTTCCTCATTATAAAACCACAATATAAAATTATTATATGGTTGTGATACGCGATGTATAAAAAATGTATATGAATATGTAATTACATTTTATTCCTGACAGTATGCTTTTACACTTCTGATATATTTAAAAATGTCGTTTATTCATAACGCCAAATATATGTCATCATTTTAGCGACATGGTAGCAATATAATTCCATTTCAAATCATTCAACCAAATCATTTATTGACATTCTCTCTCTCTCTCTCTCTCTCTCTCTCTCTCTCTCTCTCTCTCTCTTACCAGACACCTCGGACTGGTGTTAATAACACCAGAGAAATATATCATAGTATAATTAATTCGACACATTTTCACCATTATACATAGATTAAAGTCTCTCTCTCTCTCTCTCTCTCTCTCTCTCTCTCTCTCTCTCTTACTAGACACCTCAGACTGGTGTTAATAACACCAGAGAAATATATCATAGTATAATTAATTCGACACATTTTCACCATTATACATAGATTAAAGTCTCTCTCTCTCTCTCTCTCTCTCTCTCTCTCTCTCTCTCCTCGTGAAACGGTATAATCAACCCTACAAGTATTTTTTCAAATGCACATTGATTAACCTATCAATTAGTCTCTCCTCTCTCTCTCTCTCTCTCTCTCTCTCTCTCTCTCGTGAAACGGTATAATCAGTTCTACATGTATTTTCACCAATGCACATTGATTAACCTATCAGTTTCTCTCTCTCTCTCTCTCTCTCTCTCTCTCTCTCTCTCATGAAACGGTATTATCAATTCTACACGCATTTTTACCAATGCACATTGATTAACCTATCAATTA
The DNA here is from genome assembly GCF_036898095.1 of Palaemon carinicauda. Classification (NCBI taxonomy): domain Eukaryota; kingdom Metazoa; phylum Arthropoda; class Malacostraca; order Decapoda; family Palaemonidae; genus Palaemon; species Palaemon carinicauda. Next base: position 298,050,945 of record NC_090725.1, on the reverse strand, counting down.
GTCTCTCTCTCTCTCTCTCTCTCTCTCTCTCTCTCTCTCTCGTGAAATGGTATAATCAATTCTACACGCATTTTTACCAATGCACATTGATTAACCTATCAATTAGTCTCTCTCTCTCTCTCTCTCTCTCTCTCTCTCTCTCTCTCTCTCATCAAGTCGGTGGTGTGAATCGATTATTCCAAGGAGAGTCTTGACAATGTTTACAGTCAGCTGACGTCCGATCTGTTTCGAAAGGCTGGTTGCTTCATCGGCTCCAATTTTTTTCTTTCTTGTTTATCTTTATCTTTCTGTTCCATACGTTTATTTAGGATTGATTTCAATAGATATTCTTCTTATTATTATATATTATTGATTACGATTTAATTTAATAAGAAAATGGATAAAAACAAAACAATTTTAAGACAACACTCATCTTAGATATATGGCGCTTGGCCCGAGTGGGTTAAAGTCATGGGCAATACAAGAGCGAGATTTATGGCATTGCAGACAGGGAATTGCACGTCATATAAATAATAACAAGGAGAGAGAGAGAGAGAGAGAGAGAGAGAGAGAGAGAGAGAGGCACCATGAATATTGCCAGATAATCGTTATGAACATTACCTGAAGTAGGTTTTTGATGGTGTCAATCAATAGTCGAGTGAGTCTCTATGAATGTTTTGGTTTACATTTGAAATATATAAGCTCTCGTGTTTATATATATGTATATGTATATATATATATATATATATATATATATATATTATTATTACTATCCAAGCTACAACCCTAGTTGGAAAAGCAAGATGCTATAAGCCCAGGGGCTCCAACAGGGAAAAATAGCCCAGTGAGGAAAGGAAATAAGGAAATAAGTAAATGAAGAGAACAAATTAACAATAAATCATTCTAAAATAAGAAACAACGTCAAAACAGACATGTCGTATAATAAACTATCAACAACATCAAAACAAATATGTCATAAATAAACTATAAAAAGACTCATGTCCGCCTGGTCAACAAAAAAGCATTTGCTCCAACTTTGAACTTTTGAAGTTCTACTGATTCAACCACCCGATTAGGAAGATCATTCCACAACTTGGTCACAGCTGGAATAAAACTTCTAGAGTACTGCGTAGTATTGAGCCTCGTGATGGAGAAGGCCTGGCTATTAGAATTAACTGCCTGCCTAGTATTACGAACAGGATAGAATTGTCCAGGGAGATCTGAATGTAAAGAATGGTCAGAGTTGTGAAAAATCTTATGCAACATGCATAATGAACTAATTGAACGATGGTGCCAGAGATTAATATCTAGATCAGGAATAAGAAATTTAATAGACCGTAAGTTTCTGTCCAACAAATTAAGATGAGAATCAGCAGCTGAAGACCAGACAGGAGAACAATACTCAAAACAAGGTAGAATGGAAGAATTAAAACATTTCTTCTGAATAGATTGATCGCTGAATATTTTGTAAGACTTTCTCAATAAGCCTATTTTTTGTGAAATTGAAGAAGACACAGACCTTATATGTTTCTCAAAAGTAAATTTACTGTCGAGAATCACACCTAAAATTTTGAAAGAGTCATACATATTTAAAGAAACATTATCAATACTGAGATCCGGATGTTGAGGAACCACCGTCCTTGATCTACTTACAATCATACTTTGAGTTTTGTTAGGATTCAACTTCATACCCCATAATTTGCACCATGCACTAATTCTAGCTAAATCTCTATTAAGAGATTCACCAACCCTAGATCTACATTCAGGGGATGGAATTGATGCAAAGAGAGTAGCATCATCTGCATATGCAACAAGCTTGTTTTCTAGGCCAAACCACATGTCATGTATATATAGTATGAAAAGTAATGGGCCAAGAACACTACCCTGTGGAACACCGGATATCACATTCCTATAATCACTATGGTGCCCATCAACAACAACTCTTTGAGATCTATTACTTAAAAAATCAATAATAATGCTAAGAAACGACCCACCCACTCCCAACTGTTTCAGTTTGAAAACAAGGGCCTCATGATTAACACGGTCAAAGGCAGCACTAAAATCAAGGCCAATCATCCGAACTTCCCGACCACAATCAAGGGATTTCTGTACAGCATTGGAGATTGTAAGAAGGGCATCACATGCTCCAAGGCCTTTACGAAAACCAAATTGCAAACTAGGGAGTAGATGATTACCTTCAGCAAACCTATTAAGACGTTTTGCCAGAAGACGTTCAAAAACTTTAGATAATATGGGAGTTATGAAAATTGGGCGGTAATCACTGGGACTTGAGCTACCACAAACACATTTACATAGAGGAGTAACATTTC